>NC_079362.1:75784433-76036933 GCF_029582105.1 Oenanthe melanoleuca | reverse complement strand
CCTGGACTCGCACACTGCCCCTCCCCAGACCGGCACCCACCTGCCCGGAGGTGGCTCCTCATGAGCTGTGTCTGCGTGCCCTCGCCGCAGTCGAAGAGCCAGCACTGCCCTTCCCTGCGCAGCACCATGGCCGAGGCTCCGCGGGACGGCGACGGGAAGGCGGCGCCCGTGCCCAGGAAGGTGATCTCCAGAGACATCCCCGCTGCGGGGCACCTGCAGGACAGACCCGCGGCTCGGGAGGGGCTCGGCTCCCTGCGGCGGGGGTTAGGCGGGGTTCAGGAAAGGGTTTTGCCCCAGGGAACGGGCCCCGGCGCTCTCAGAGCTCCAGGAGTTTGGGCGCTGCTCCCAGGGATGCGCAGGGGATGGTCCTGGGGGATCCCTTCCAGCTCAGGATAGTCTGTGGTTTGGTGGGTTTTCACGCAGGGAAAACAACACACGTTTCTAAGTGAAGGCATCCTCCACAGTTCAGTGTGAGCACTGAATTCCCTTTCCCCGAACACATAAAAGTAAAACCTCCCTAGAGCAGGATATGACTTTCAGACAACACACTGTTTACAAGCAGAAATTTCCTTTCTATGTCGGTGGAAGATTGCAAACAGGCAGCCCGAGCACAAGGCCTTTGTGGGTTACCAGAGAAAACAGCCCTATCCAGCTGGAACAGCTCTAATCTCCAACCCCACCATTATTTATGTCCTCTGACCTGTTTAAATGCAGTTTTCCTGCATGAGCCCTCCCTCCAGGAGCCTTTTCAGAATGACTTTCCCCCAGACAGTCTCTGGTGACATTTCAGCGCCATTCCCGGATTTTGGGAGCCCAGAGGTGCAGAGGGGGAAGGGTCATTTCCCTCAGAGCAACCCCAGAGCCCACGAGAGGGGTGGCCTGAGGGCACAGGCCAGGGAACAGCTGTCTCACCCCAAATGTCTGCACCCCAGCTGCTGATGTGCTGTGATAATGTGTGGTCTGCAGGGCTGGAGAATCTCTGGACAACTGTGTCAGCAGCAGGACCTCCACACGGACTGCTCTCCTCACCTCATGGAGTGTGCTTTCTCCAGCCTCAGCCTTCCCAGAATCTGCCTTGCTTCCAGAAGAACTTAAAACTCCAGGTGCCTTAACATCCTAAGGCACCTTTCAGAATAATTTTAGAGGAGTTTCCACAACCTTCCAGTTTTTCCCTCCTGGGAGGGTGGGCAGCCCTGGCACAGCTGTGGCTGCCCCTGGATCCCTGGAGTGCCCAAGTTTGGATGGGAATTGGAGCAGCCTGGGGCAGTGCAAGGTGGCCCTGGATGGGCTCAGAGGTTCCAAACCTTTCCAGGATTCTGGAACCCCAGAAGAAAGCACTCTTTTCTCAGGTGGGCTTGCAGGTTCCTCCCAAGCACACCAAGCGCAACCTTGACCTAGGTGGCTCAGGGGGAGCGATGATTCGTGCCCACCACAAACCAAAGTGCAGAAATAAACACCTGGCAAATGCAAATATTGCATTTTTCCTTTTCCTCCGGGTAAAATCATGGAATCATAAAAGAAGTGAATGGTTTGCTGTGGGCAGGGACACTTTCCACTATCCCAGGCTGCTCCAAGGCCCGTCTAACCCGTCCTTGGACACTGAGTGGTTTGAGTGGGAAGAGACCTCAAAGTTCATCCAGTGCCACCCCTCCCATGGGCAGGGGCACCTTCCACTGTCCCAGGCTGCTCCAATTCCCATCCAGCCTGGCCTTGGGCACTGCCAGGGATGCAGGGGCAGCCACAGCTGCTCTGGGCACCCTGTGCCAGGGCCTGCCCACCCTCCCACCAGCAATTCCTTCCCAATATCCCATCCAGCCCTGCCCTCTGGCACTGGGAGCCATTGCCTGTGTCCTGTCCCTGCATGCCTTGTCCCCAGTCCCTGTGCAGCTCTCCTGGAGCCCCTTCAGGCTCGGCCGGGCCCGGCTCCCCTCAGCTCCCCTCAGCTCCCCTCAGCCGGCCCGCGCTGCCTGGCCCGGCCTGCGGGACACGCGGTGAGCCCGGGGACACTATGGGGACACGGGGATGGGCTATGGGGACACGGGGATGGGCTATGGGGACACGGGGATGGGCTATCGCGGCTATCGCGGCTATCGGGGCCCGGTCCGGCCTTACCTCCCTGCGGCGTGAGGCGGGAGCGGCGGGCGGAGCCGTGAGGGCAGAGCCCGCCCTGCGGCCCGAGCGGAGCGAAAACGCGGGGTAAACTGCTCCTCGGAACTGATTCTGTGGGAAAAGGGCGAGTGCTGGAGCTGCACTGCGTCAGGGGAGCCGCCGGGATCAATCCAGGCTGGGCATGAGCAGAGGGAGCAGCGCTGGAGAAGGAGCTGGGGGTGAGAGCTGGACCTGCCCCAGCCTGAACCCCCCTGCAGCTTTTTACAGTTCTTATTATTCTTGGTTCTTGTTAGAGTGGCTGTGACAGCACGCCAGCACCTTGCCAAATGCACTCAGCAAAACATATATATACATATACATACATACATACATATATATATATATATATATATATGTTATATATATATCAGCATATCAACAAAAATATCAGCAAAAATATCAGCATAAAATATCAGTATATCAGCAAAAATACGTTGCATTTTTCAGGGGATAAGGTACTTCACACACCTTTTTCCATTCGGTGGCCCAGCACCACAGGGGCAGGAAGATGCAGCGTTCCAGTTCCAAAATATTCTTTCCTCCTCAGCTGAGCTGCTCTGGGAGCTGGGGATGGGAGAGCAGCAGGTGTGCAGGGCTGAGTGTGCTGGGCTCCTTCCCAACCTCTGGGAGCCAGGAATGAGCCTGGCTGAGCCCCAGCGTGGGCAGAGGGCAGGGGGGATTCTCCCCTGTGCCCCTGTGCTCAGGTGAGACCCCACCTGCAGAGCTGCCTCCAGCCCTGGGCTCCAGCAGCACAAGGACGTGGAGCTGCTGCAGCCAGTGCAGAGGAGGCACGGAGATGCTGCAGGGCTGGAGCCCCTCTGCTCTGGAGCCAGGCTGGCAGAGCTGGGGGTGCTCAGCTGCACAAGAGAAGCTCCAGGGAGAGCTCAGAGCCCCTGCCAGGGCCTGAAGGGGCTCCAGGAGAGCTGCACAGGGACTGGGGACAAGGCATGCAGGGACAGGACACAGGCAATGGCTCCCAGTGCCAGAGGGCAGGGCTGGATGGGATATTGGGAAGGAATTGCTGGTGGGAGGGTGGGCAGGCCCTGGCACAGGGTGCCCAGAGCAGCTGTGGCCGCCCCTGTGGTGCCTTGGGTTTTAGCTTTTATATTGTTCAGAATCTCTGCTGCTTGGTGTGTAACTCTGGAACTTCATCTCAGGGTAAGTTCTCTTCACAGGGCAGTTGGACAAACAATCCCTTCCCAGCTGGAGAATCAAGGACACCCCTTACCCAAAATTATAAACAACATTGAAGGGGACAAGCCGGGGCTGTGACTTGATGACCTGGGACTGTGGTTGAACAATTAACCCCAGTATGTAGATGAGCCCAAACTTATAAAAGTGTAAAGACTCATGGGCAGGATCCAGCTTGGATTTGAGTTGGGTGCAGCCCTGCAGGGCTCTTGCAGTGCCCAAGGTGAATCCTTTCAACCATCACCTGTTTTATCCCTCTGGCTCTGTCCAGTCTCTGTTCCAGGTCAGCCTTTCCAGGCACCATCTGCATCCCTGGAAATGTCCCAGGCTGGGCTGGGCAGGGCTTGGAGCAGCCTGGGACAGTGGGAGGTGTCCCTGCCATGGCAGGGGTGGGATGGGTGGTCATTTAGGTTCCCTTCCAATGATTCCATGACTCTAGAGAAGATCTTCATGATCAGCACATCCAACCATTTACAAAGCCCCTTGGCAAAGGGGGTTTTTCCAACCCTGGATAGATCAAGTGTTTTTGTTTTGTTTCTCAGAATAAAAACCATCAGGTACAACTCAGGCAAAGGGAATGCATTTTACTAAGAAAATAGAAGACTAGAACACACATTTCAATAGAGTTACAACGTTATAAAGTAGGAAGAAACCCCAACCAGTTCACATTTTACACACAGTTTTAGTTTCAGCTGAGCAGTGACCCTCCCAGCACAGCCAACCCCGCAGGCATCAGGCTGGACCTGCTCCCACCGGCGCCCCAGCAGGCTTACACCGATTTGCCCAAGGTAGATATGTTTAAGGTAGCAATAAACACAGGTTATTTTGCTGCTTTGTTGACAAACCAGCCATCTTTAGTCCTAGGAGTGTTTTTATTCCCGTTAGGAAGGATGGAGACGAGTCCAAGTCAGTGGTTGGTGGAGAGCAGAGCTCAGTCCAGCGCCGGCCTCCCCTCGTGCTCGGGGCTCCTGCAGCAGCTCTGATGGCAGAACCTCCTCCCCCAGCTGCAGCCGGGGCCCGGGTGCCACCGCGGGTGTCACGGAGCCAGTGCCACCGAGTGCCACCGAGGGTGTGCCACGGAGAGCTGGGCACGGGCAGCGCGGGCGCGGCGCTGTGCCATCGGCTCTGGCCCCGCTCTCCAGAGTCTCTTGGCAGAGGGCAGGTGCACACAGCGTTAGAGGCGCCCCCAGCAGCAGCAGCAGCTGAATGGCTTTGCTCAAATTCAGCTGCCAAGCCAGCGCAGTCAGAGCTTGGCTCTGGTTTCCCCGTCCCTGGAGCGGGGCAGCAGCGTGGGTCGTGCCAGGGAGCCCAGAAACGACAGTGGGAGCGCTCCGAGGGGGACAGCAGCCCAAGCTGCTGAGCTCAGCTCAGCTCTGCACCTCTGGGGCAGGAGAGCAGCAGCTGGGACTGCCCGAGGCACCGGGTCAGCTGAACCAAAACCGGGTTGGAGCTGTACAACAGTGATCCCCACTCTCCCACAGGAACAGTCACCACGGAGGGCTGCTAATGGGAAACTGAAAGTGAACGGTTCATCTTTGCAGCTACTACAGAGGAGTGTGGCAGAGTTACTTTATCCCCGTAAAACAGCGTGCTGGAAACAACAGTACAGGAGGAAGACACGCACCGAGCACAGGAAACCTGTTACACACCACTCTGTGTGAAGCTTGGAAAACCAACACGACAGACCAGGATGCGCCACTGCCCACGAGTGGCACTGGGGCTTAAAATGATCAGACACAACGTTCTAATTGTCTCCTTCTGCATGTGCTGGGCAGAGGCTTCAGGAACACACAGACCTTTGCAACATCTTTGAACAGGAACACAGGTTTTTTATGAAGAAAGGCTGTGCTCCCTCAGGTACCTTTACTCTGCCCTAAACATTCCTACAGGTTGCTGCCTAGAGGCTCAGTCCTGCTCCTGCTGGTTTTAAGGAAGCAAGGATTGGACAAATCCTGGGAAAGACTGACCTCAGTCAAGCTCCTGATCCCCTCAGAAGGGTTCTGCACACCCCAGAGACACGGAAGACAGTCTTTTATATCATTTTGGAGGGCAAGTCACCGGGGCTGTGTGACAAGCTACAACATGGTGGTCCTTCAGGTGATGTATGTTTTAAACTTACACTATGCAACATGACAAAATGCATCCTGGTGACAGCTGTTTCCCTTTGCATACTGTCTAAGAGAGTTTTCTGTACAGATAAAGACCAGTAAATATTTTGAATAAGCCAGCAAACAGAAAAAAAAAAAAAAATCATGTTAAGTAGAATATGAAAAAGGAAACTGGTTCCTTACTAGCCAGTGAGATTAGCAGTTGTAATTCGTTCAAGGATTAACTGTACCTGAAGAAAAACTGAGCATGAATCTATGTATCTTAAAATCCTATGTATCAAAAAAAAAAAAAAAAAAAAAAATCTGGAGAAGATGAAAGAGATCTTTATGTCCTAAGGCAGAGCTAGGGACTGGTTCCCCTGCCTCTGTGGCCACTGCTAGCTCTCAGGGACATGAGATCAGTGCGTTTTGGGGTGTTTTGGTTACTCCTCTGCCCAGCTGGGCTGCTGGCAGAAGGGAGGAAGCGTGTGTCCCCAGTACTCTGGAATCCAGTGATGCACAACTCCACTGGCACAGTACAACAGGCTTCAGATAGAGCTGGGTTTTCAGAAGGCAAAAACAATTCATACATTGAATAAATAATTTTTTTTCCAATAAGATCACTAATTTAAATACGATAAAAACAAGGCATAGCAAAAATAGATGAAAAAACCACTCTTTGTAAAAACATCCTATGTGTGTGTTGGTGTCCTTTGCACATTTACTTGCAGGTGCAAGCTCCTGTCCATGTGCATCTCAGGACTCAGCAGTGAAGCACTTTGAGCCCCACCACACAACACTTTACCACAGCTTGAATACCACAGGTTTTTTTTTCCCCACATCACTCTTTTCTGTCTTTATATAATCAGTCTTCTTGCCCCACTCAGGCAGTGCCTTCCCAAAGTTTACTGTTCTTTGTATGAACAGAATTTTAGAGCCAGAGTTTAGGCTGTAGGGTCCTAGGGGGGTACTGGGGCCATTTTCCCTGCTCTGTTCTGGCCTATTCTGCATTTTCCTGTGTAACTGAGGGCAGGAGAGCAGTGCTTGCCAAGGGTAAATCCTGAGCAAGCTTTCCTTTATCTCTCTGGGTGGTGTGTGCCAGTACAGCTGCTGGCACATCTATCTATCTGTCTATTTATTTATTTTCCTGCAGCAATCTGGAACAGCGCAGCATCTCCATCTCTGCCCCTGACACAGGGCTGCTCTCGCTGCAGGGATCCCTCACAGGCTGTGACATCCCTGGCTGTCCCTGCCTGTCCCCACAGAGTGGCCAGGGCCTTGCTCTGATGGAATCGGGGGGAACCTACACTGCAGTGCCCACAGCAAGGAAAAACTCAACTGGAATTTCTGTTTGCACCCAGGAACTCAGACAAACTGCAGGTGGAGCAAGATGGAGTGACAGGCACTGCATGCTGAGAGTCCAGCACTCCCACTGGAGCAGGACCACAGCACACACCCAGCCAGACTGTGCAAACTGCTGCCTGGCAGCACGTTCTGCTCCTGCTGCTCCTGCTGCCCAAGCTCCAAGTGAGCCCACCCCCGGGTCAGCAGTGCCACAGAACATCACTCACCAGTCTCTTCGTGAGAACAAGGGGGTGCAAGGGAGAAAACAACCTGGCTTACACGAAACAGAATCTTGGAAAAAATTAAAAAATTAAATTAAATCCTTTGGTACATCCTCTTGCTAGCCCATTGCATATAATCTCCTAAAATCCCTAAAAGATTTCCATAAATTACTTGGTGTTCTACCTCTACCCGACAAAATTTATTCTGCGACAGCACGGCTTTGTTTGTAAAAGCTATTAAGTGATTAGTATTATTTTCAGGCTTCCCAAGGACAATCTGAACTAGTTCACATTTTTCCTGAGAACAGATTTCACGGAGTGATGAAAACAAAACTGCAAGCTTTGCTGCAGACTCCACATGTGTACATCTCGCTGCTCCTCAAGGGAACAGCAGCCAGTGCCCCAAGGATGTCTGGAGACATGGCCATCTTCAAACATTAAACAAAACAGAATGCCCTCTAGACTCTTGAAGTTGTCTTTAACTGCCCTTTTTTTTTCTTTTTTTTTTTTTTTTTTTTTTTTTTTTTTGTGACAAGTGGTCTCCCTTGATGTCACAGCTAATGCAGTGTGACAACAGCAGGACAATTAGAAGACTGATTATTAAAGGCAGAAATAAATCATTCTGGAGATTAGCAGTGATGAGAGAGCTATAGTTCATCATCAAACACACGTAGCTAAAATGTCATTAAATGGAATTCTTCGGTGTGGTGCCCTGCTCTGAGCTAGAAATGCAATGTCATTATTTAAATTAATTTTGGAGGGCTCTCTCATCCCTGTGGCAGATGCCATCTTCCATACAGTTTATCAGGTACTTGGGAGAAATCAGGTGAAAAAACAGGGGAATAAGGGGGGAGGAAAAAAAACAAAAAAAGGAAAAAAAAAAAAAAAAAGGAAAAAAAGGGAAAAAAAAGGAAAAAAAAGGAAAAAAGGGGGAAAAAAATGAAAAAAAAAAGGAAAAAGAAAAAGGAAAATAAAAGGAAAAAAGGGAAAAAAAGGAAAAAAAATGGAAAAAAAAGAAAAAAAAAGGAAAATAAAAGGAAAAAAAGGAAAAAAGGGAAAAAAAGGAAAAAAAAGGAAAAAAAGGGAAAAATGAAAAAAAGGAAAAAAAGAAAAAAGGAAAGCAAGGAAAAAAATGAAAAAAAAAAAGGAAAAAAAAGGAAAATAAAAGGAAAAAAAGGGAAAAAAGAAAAAAAAATGGAAAAAAAGGAAAAAAAAATAAAAAAAGGAAAAAAAGGAAAAAAAAAGGAAAAAAGGAAAAAAGGGAAAAAAAGGAAAAAAAGGGAAAAATGGGAAAAAAGGAAAAAAAGAAAAAAAGGAAAACAAGGAAAAAAATGAAAAAAAAAAGGAAAAAAAAAAGGAAAATAAAAGGAAAAAAGGGAAAAAAAGGAAAAAAATGGAAAAAAAAGGAAAAAAATAAAAAAGGAAAATAAAAGGAAAAAAAGGAAAAAAGGGAAAAAAGGAAAAAAAAAGGAAAAAAAATAAAAAAGGAAAAAAAGGAAAAAAAAAGGAAAAAAAAGAAAAAAAGGGAAAAATGGGAAAAAAGGAAAAAAAGAAAAAAATGAAAACAAGTGAAAAAAAAGAAAAAAAAAAAGGAAAAAAAAAGAAAAAAAAGAAAAAAAAAAAGGAAAAAAAAAGGGGAAAAAAAAAAAAAAGGAAAAAAAAAGGAAAAAAAGGCAACGAAGTGAGCGCGAAATAAATTAGAGGAGGCAAAGATCATGATTTAAGTTGGTCTGAGAAAGGGATCCCTGCAGAGTAGGAGGTGCTGCCGGGCAGGAGCCGTCAGTGCACCTTGGACTCGGGCCAGTCGTACACGTCCGGCATGAAGGACTCGTACTCGTAGGTCCAGACCTTGGAGCGGATGTAGCGGCTCTTGTCGGCCGGCTCGGGGTAGTGGAAGGCCATGTTGTTGGCGTACAGGAACTCCATCACCTGGGGAAACCACCACCCCGCTGTTTCTCTGGCCCCAGTTCCAGGTTTGATCTAATTTCAGGCGCCGAGATGAAGCACCCGGCAGAGGGAACGTGTTGGATCGCAGAAACCTGGGGCTGTTTGTTAAAGCTTACCACAAAGTACAGGGTGTTCAGCAGCTGAAAGTGAGGGAAATGGAGCAAGATCCAGCTGTACAAGGTCTCTTAAAGCTCCACGGTCCAATAGAGAATTAACATCTTTATTATTTATACTTTTAACCCAGTAACTAAATTCCCACTACCCTCAGTGTGACACTGACTTACCAACCAGGAACTACTGCCTGAAACCTGAAGAAGATGAACACCCAAAATCCTTGTCCTATACCTGTTACTGCACTATAAAACCTCAAATTAAAAACCCTTCACCCTGTGAAATCACACACTTCTGTTTAACTACACACCTGTGATTTTTAACTCCATCACTCAAATTTGGAAGCTTCTCCAAGGCCTCAAGTCAAAAGTGTTCTCCAGGGGGACAGCACAGAAAGCTCAGAGCTGCCAGGTTTCTGGGATCCAACAGGAATGTTTTTGTAAGCACCTCTCAAAGAGCCAGTGTTTTGTGCCCCAGCACCTCGTGTTTGAGGGTCACACTGTGCAATTCTGCGGGTTAAAACCACTTCTAGTGCACTGCAATTTTATGTTTCACACTCACCTTGACAGCAATATAAATAGAAACTTCCCTGATATTGGACAGTGGAGGATAAAGTCTTCCTTGTGCGAGCTCTTCATCTGTCAGCTGCTCTGCCAATGCCTGAGTTGGAGAAACAAACATTTTCTATTTACTGCGCCCCAAATGTGACTGATAACATGCTGGAACACCTGAGAATCAGGCTGCAGTGCTCTTAGCACCAGAGTGCTCCCAGAGCACGGGAGTGAGGCAGTCAGGATCTCAGTGTTTCAGTTTGAGGAATGAGAATCAGCAGGCTGTGACTGTAAGCATTTAGGAAAACGAGCTCTGCTGTTCTGGGGGATGACTCCCCCCAAGCAACAGAAACCCCTGGCCAGCTGCAGAACCCAGGGCAGGGCAGGGCAGGGCAGGGGGCAAACAATAATTTACACAGGGACAGACTTCCTACTTCATTGAAACTGCAATGGAACCTGATTCTTGGCACAACCTCCTTTTATCAGAATGCTCTTTTTTTTTGCCTCCTTTACCGAGGGATAAGCCAGCAGAAGCCAAGCAGGAAACCACTGTGTTTCACCAGGATCGGAGCAAAGTGCCCATCCAGCCATCCCAGCCTGTCAGAAGACACAGAATTCTGCTCCCAGAGTTACCTTGGCAGCCTCTAGGAAAACCTTGTCGCTGATGTGCCTGACGCTGCTGAGGATCACAGCCAGAGCCACGCCTGCAAGGAAACCATCCCGTCAGGGACACCCCACTCGAGAACCAGCAGCCTGCTGTGAGAAGCTGCCAGGACCAGCCTCGTCCTGAGAGCCTTCCTGCACAGCCATGGGATGGATCCCCTCCTTCCACACCCACTGCCACCACGGCTGCAGCCACTGGCCACAGCAGGTGGCTGTTAGAGGGGCTCAGGGAGGAGAGCACAGAAACATCCCCAGTGCCATTTTTCTACCCCTCTTGGCACAGCTTTAAGAACTATTAACTGAGAATTATTAACGTGACTTCAAGTGAATGTTAGCATTTATTTTCTCCTCCCCAAACAAGCAGCAAAAGCCATGGTGCAGCAGCTTCCAAAGCCTTTAAAAACACCCTTCTGTTTTCTCAGCAATATCCAGCTGGGCTTGCTCACTGTGCCCCACATCTTGATCCCACTGGTACTCAGTCACTCATTTTCCCAAGCTCTCCAACGCTGGCAACCCCCGTGTGCTGCTGCTTCGAGCAGCAAGGGAACCCCAGAAAAGGTGCAGCCAGCCCGGCCCTAGAGACTGAACTGTGACAGATTCATTCGTTACCTGGAAAAATGTAAGCGTTGTTTCCTTGGCCTGGCTTGAAGGTTCTTCCATCCTTCAGAGTCACCAGCTCGAAGGGACTGCCGCTGGCAAACAGGCAACGGCCCTGGTGAAAGGAACAATCAATGAGGAATGATCAGGAAAGGAACGAGCAGCTGTGAAGGGAACGAGGAGTCATGAAAGACATGATCAATTCTGAAAGGAACTAGGAGCTGTGAAAGGAATGATCAGCGGTGGAAGGAACGATCAGTGGTGGAAGGATTGATCAGCTGTGAAAGGAATGATCACTGGTGAAGAGAATGATCAGTCCTAAAAAGAATGATCAGTTGTGAAAGGAGTGGTCAATTGTGAAAGGAACGATCAGTTGTGAATGACATTAGGTGAAAGGAATGATCAGCTGTGAAAGGAATGATCACTATGAAAGGAATGATCAGTTCATGAAAGAAATGATCAGTGTGAAAGGAGTGGTCACTGTGAAAGGAGTGGTCACTGTGAAAGGATTGATCAGTCCTGAAAGGATCGATCAGTGAGGCACTGAGCAGGGCCAGCTGCTCCCGAGGCACGGAGGGACCTGTTTGTTTGCTCAGTCACAGAGGGATCTGTTTGCCCAGTCACAGAGGGATCTGTTTGCTCAGCCCCACAGAGGGATCTGTTTGCTCAGCCCCACAGAGGGATCTGTTTGCTCAGTCACAGAGGGATCTGTTTGCTCAGTCACAGAGGGATCTGTTTGCTCAGTCACAGAGGGATCTGTTTGCTCAGTCCCACAGAGGGATCTGTTTGCTCAGTCCCACGGAGGGATCTGTTTGCTCAGTCACAGAGGGATCTGTTTGCTCAGTCACAGAAGGATCTGTTTGCTCAGTCACAGAGGGATCTGTTTGCTCAGTCACAGAGGGATCTGTTTGCTCAGTCACAGAAGGATCTGTTTGCTCAGTCACAGAGGGATCTGTTTGCTCAGTCACAGAGGGATCTGTTTGCTCAGTCACAGAGGGATCTGTTTGCTCAGTCACAGAAGGATCTGTTTGCTCAGTCACAGAGGGATCTGTTTGCTCAGTCACAGAGGGATCTGTTTGCTCAGTCCCACAGAGGGATCTGTTTGCCCAGCCCCACAGAGGGATCTGTTTGCTCAGTCCCACGGAGGGATCTGTTTGCTCAGTCACAGAGGGATCTGTTTGCTCAGTCACAGAAGGATCTGTTTGCTCAGTCACAGAGGGATCTGTTTGCTCAGTCACAGAGGGATCTGTTTGCTCAGTCACAGAGGGATCTGTTTGCTCAGTCACAGAAGGATCTGTTTGCTCAGTCACAGAGGGATCTGTTTGCCCAGCCCCACGGAGGGATCTGTTTGCTCAGTCCCACGGAGGGATCTGTTTGCTCAGTCACAGAAGGATCTGTTTGCTCAGCCCCACGGAGGGATCTGTTTGCTCAGTCACAGAGGGATCTGTTTGCTCAGTCACAGAAGGATCTGTTTGCTCAGCCCCACGGAGGGATCTGTTTGCTCAGTCACAGAGGGATCTGTTTGCTCAGTCACAGAGGGATCTGTTTGCTCAGCCCCACGGAGGGCTCTGTTTGCTCAGTCCCACGGAGGGATCTGTTTGTTTGCTCAGCCCCACAGAGGGATCTGTTTGTTTGCTCAGCCCCACGGAGGGCTCTGTTTGCTCAGCTCCACAGAGGGATCTGTTTGTTTGCTCAGCCCCACGGAGGGCTCTGTTTGCTCAGCCCCACGGAGGGATGTTTGTTTGCTCAGCCCCACGGAGGGCTCTGTTTGCTCAGCCCCACGGCAGCAGCGCCCTGCAGGGGCTCACACCCAGCACGCAGTGCTGCTGCCAACCCTGATCAGACCCCAGGCCCAGCCCCACAGGGCCCCACGCTCACGAGTGGGCAGAGGGGAAAGGGAAGGCCTCGTCCTTCCTTCCCAGAGGGTGGGAGGAGCTGCCGTGTCAGCTGGAGAGCAGGCAGGGCAGGAGTGATGTGGTCTGCTGATCCTGCCTTCGGCACAAAACATCAAACCTTATCTGAGTGTGAACCACACCCTCCAGATAAACTACCCTCTTCTCAAGCAGTACACCCACTGAGATAAAAAAATCCTGACTTTCTTTTGAGTAACACTTAGGAGCAGAGGTTTAAAACCTTTAAGGCTTCCCAGGACTACTGTGCTTGAAAACAAATCACAAAAAAGCTGCAGGCTCTGGACAGTGTTTGAACGACAAGAGCCTTTTTGTGGAGGGAGCAAAGCAAACGGATGCAACAAAGGACAGGACCAAAAGACAAAGCACGTTAAAAGGCAGCAGAAGCCCAGAGAGCCACAGAGGCTTCTCCAGGTGCCACCTAGTGGGATAAAAAGTGAGCAGTGAGAGGCTGGTGATGGTGCCTTTGTTCCTTTGTTGCCCTGGTGTAGCCTGGGCACAGGGTGACAGCTCTGATCCCTGACAAACTCCATTAGCTACGGACAAAGAAAAAGAAGCTGCAGATTTCCACACAATAGTCACGCTCCTGGAGTCCATTTCCTAGGCAATTACTGCATCTGGAAGGGAAACCATGTTCCTACGGTCCAGCTGAGGACATCTCAGAGAACCAGAGAGAACTGTGCAGCAGCTGAACTGCAGGAAAGTTTAAAGGGGAAAAAAAATTACAGAGTATGAATAGGGACTGGAACAAAACTACACCCATTTATTTACTGACCAGTGCTTATTTGTCCAAACAACCCAGAAATACAGAAATCTGGAAATATAGAAAGTCATTAATAATCACTAAGTTGAGGTCCGGCTCCTTGGGGCTCGGCACTCAGCCATGGGCAGACAGACACTCAAAACTCAAACTCACTCAAAACTCATTTGCTGATATTCTGTTCAAAGTGCAAGCAAAAATCAGGCTGGTTCCCCCTCTAACTGCACTCCTGGCCTCCTTCAGCTAGAGACGACAGCAGTTTTTACATTTATTTATGCCAACTGCAGTCCTGGATGCACAACTAACTCCTGTTTAACTTCCATCCAAGAAACTGGAATTTATAAACTGAAACACTGCCCAGCTCACTGTTCTGGTTAGTGCAAGGTATCTGAGAGGGATTAAACCACCTTAATCTGAAATCCTTTCCAGGGCAGGGACGGAGCTGGGGAAGGGGCTGGAGCCCCAGGAGAGGCTGAGGGAGCTGGAAAGGGGCTGAGCCTGGAGAAAAGGAGGCTCAGGGGGGACCTTGTGGCTCTGCACAGCTCCCTGACAGGAGGGGACAGCCGGGGGGATTTGGGATCTTATCCCAGGGAACAGGAGGAGAGGGAACGGGCTCAGGGCCAGGGGGGCTCAGGTGGATATTGGAACATTTCTTTAGCTAAAGGTCTGTCCAGCCCTGGCCCAGCTGCTCAGGGCAGGGCTGAGTCCCCATCCCTGGAGGATTTAAAGAGTGGAGGTGGCACTTGGGGACAGGGCTCAGGGCAGATCCCTGCAGGAATTCCCTGAACTGAGCCCCTGGAACGTGGGAGAGAATTGGGGGGGCAGATGGGGACAGTGGAGTGCCACCCTCAGGTGACAGTGCCACCCTCAGGTGACAGTGCCACCCCCAGGTGACAGTGCCACCCTCAGGTGACAGTGCCACCTTCAGGTGACAGTGCCACGTTCCCCAGGTGACAGTGCCACCCCCAGGTGACAGTGGCACCCTCAGGTGACAGTGCCACCCCCAGGTGACAGTGCCACCTTCCCAGGTGACAGTGCCACCCCCAGGTGACAGTGCCACCCCCAGGTGACAGTGCCACCCTCCCAGGTGACAGTGCCACCCTCCAGGTGACAGTGCCACGTTCCCCCGGTGACAGTGCCACCTTCCCCAGGTGACAGTGCCACCCTCCCCAGGTGACAGTGCCACCCCCAGGTGACAGTGCCACCCTCCCAGGTGCCCGAGGGGGGCAGTGGCACCGAGGGGAGGGCGCAGGACCAGGGCTGTTTGCTCCTGGCTGACCCATTCACACCTGTGGGGGTGACAGGTGACAGACACAGCTGGGGTGGCTGGGGACAGAGGCCAGTCCTTCCTGGGGACACAGGGGGACAGAGGCCAGTCCTGCCTGGGGACACACGGGGACAGAGGCCAGCCCTGCCTGGGGACACACAGGGACAGAGCCCAGCCCTGCCTGGGGACACACAGGGACAGAGGCCATTCCTGCCTGGGGACACACGGGGACAGAGCCCAGCCCTGCCTGGGGACACACGGGGACAGAGCCCAGCCCTGCCTGGGGACACACAGGGGGACAGAGCCCAGCCCTGCCTGGGGACACACAGGGACAGAGCCCAGTCCTGCCTGGGGACACACGGGGACAGAGGCCAGCCCTGCCTGGGGACACACAGGGACAGAGGCCAGTCCTGCCTGGGGACACAGGGACAGAGGCCAGCCCTGCCTGGGGACACACAGGGACAGAGGCCAGCCCTGCCTGGGGACACACAGGGACAGAGGCCAGTCCTGCCTGGGGACACACAGGGACAGAGGCCAGTCCTGCCTGGGGACACACAGGGACAGAGGCCAGCCCTGCCTGGGGACACAGGGGGACAGAGGCCAGTCCTGCCTGGGGACACACAGGGACAGAGGCCAGCCCTGCCTGGGGACACAGGGACAGAGGCCAGTCCTGCCTGGGGACACACAGGGACAGAGGCCATTCCTGCCTGGGGACACACGGGGACAGAGGCCAGCCCTGCCTGGGGACACAGGGGGACAGAGGCCATTCCTGCCTGGGGACACACGGGGACAGAGGCCAGCCCTGCCTGGGGACACAGGGGGACAGAGGCCATTCCTGCCTGGGGACACACAGGGACAGAGCCCAGCCCTGCCTGGGGACACACAGGGACAGAGGCCAGCCCTGCCTGGGGACACAGGGGGACAGAGGCCATTCCTGCCTGGGGACACACGGGGACAGAGGCCATTCCTGCCTGGGGACACACGGGGACAGAGGCCAGCCCTGCCTGGGGACACACAGGGACAGAGGCCATTCCTGCCTGGGGACACACAGGGACAGAGCCCACTCCTGCCTGGGGACACACGGGGACAGAGCCCAGTCCTGCCTGGGGACACACGGGGACAGAGCCCAGCCCTGCCTGGGGACACACAGGGGGACAGAGCCCAGCCCTGCCTGGGGACACACAGGGACAGAGGCCAGCCCTGCCTGGGGACACAGGGGGACAGAGCCCAGCCCTGCCTGGGGACACACAGGGACAGAGGCCATTCCTGCCTGGGGACACACAGGGACAGAGGCCATTCCTGCCTGGGGACACACAGGGACACAGGACTGCAAGGACTGCACTCAGCCATGACCCTGCTCAGCCCCTGCTGTGAGCCCAGCAGGCTCCATAACAACACGAAATAATTAAAAGTGGCTGTGAGAAACTAGTTAATTGATCAAGGCCACGTCACAATACTGCTGCTCATTCTCTTAAAAAAGTGGTAACAAGATTCAGGCTGCTTTAGGCTTTGCAAAATGCTGCCAGTTAAAAATCTCGCCCTCTTTTGCAATCACCCCCACTCACTATTGCCAGAGGGTGAGAAATTACCTCCTCACATCATTAAATAACCTTCCTACATCACTAAGTGCACACAGGACAATTTGTGTTCTGGGGTTCAGGCACTCCCAAGCAGCCCCACTGTGGATGATACAGCTGTCCCTGGAAAAGGCAACTGGGACTTTGTGCCCTGAGACAATGAAACCTTTCATGAGAGATGCCCCCTCTCCCCAGGGAAACCCCTGTTATCATTTAGGGTTTCTATTGGTCTTTAACTTCACTAGATGGTTGGTCTTTTCTCACCTAGAATCTTAAAGTAATTGGATAATTCTCAAATTATAATTTTGCTGGTTAGGAATTCAATCCCCCTGAAATCTATAAAACCCCTTGCTGTGCTATGTAACTGGATTTTGCTGGCAGAATCCTCTGAAGAAATAAAGCTGCTTTTGGAACCTCTACTGCAATTCCCAAAGTCTCTTTACTGGCTAGCTGAGAAGCTGAATTCTGCCTTGGGGGCCCTCAGAGCTACCTGGACCAGTATCAGCCCAAAGCCAGAACCACCCTGTGGGAGCCCAGGGTGTCCCCTGGCTTCCCTGGATGCCTCCAGACCCCCTGGCAGGATCTCAGAGGCCCTGGCACAGCACCCAGGACCCCTGGACACTGGATCCAAGCCCCTGGGAAAAATTACCTTCCTTGCAGGATGAACTACAAGTCACAAAAAATAAGTAGAGTATAAATTAGATTGTTAGGAGGTAGAAAAGTGAATTTTTAGAGATGTTTATATTAGGGGGTTTGAAGCCAAGATGGAGGATTTTGGGTTCTTCTTGTCATCCATTTCTGAGCCTGGATGGCACTTTTGGATTGGTGTGAGGGAAAACTGGACAGGGTAATGTCAGGGTCATGTATTGGGAAGTAATTTTAGACATTAGGTATGTAATTTAAAGTAAAAAAGGTAAGACCTGCCCTCTGGCAGTCAGTGTGTGCCTTGACCAGTGTGCTAGACAGAAAGAACTCCTTACATAAAAAACAACAACCAACCTTGGAAACCCCTGAAAAACAGATTCTGCATTTTGTTTGGAGCTCGGGCTGGGAAGAACACGGACTCTAAACTACCAGGTGTCCTGCTGAGAGGGACCTGAGGCATGGAGAGACCCCCGGGGCAGGCACAGCCCGGCTCAGGCAGGCACAGCCCGGCCCGGGCAGGCACAGCCCGGCTCAGGCAGGCACAGCCCGGCTCAGGCAGGCACAGCCCGGCCCAGGCAGGCACAGCCCAGCCCAGGCAGGCACAGCCCGGCCCAGGCAGGCACAGCCCAGCTCAGGCAGGCACAGCCCAGCCCAGGCAGGCACAGCCCAGCCCAGGCAGGCACAGCCCGGCTCAGGCAGGCACAGCCCAGCTCAGGCAGGCACAGCCCGGCTCAGGCAGGCACAGCCCGGCTCAGGCAGGCAGAGCCCGGCTCGGGCAGGCACAGCCCAGCCCGGGCAGGCACAGCCCGGCTCAGGCAGGCACAGCCCAGCCCAGGGGAGGCACAGCCCAGCTCAGGCAGGCACAGCCCGGCCCAGGCGAGGCACAGCCCAGCCCAGGCAGGCACAGCCCAGCCCAGGCAGGCACAGCCCGGCTCAGGCAGGCACAGCCCAGCTCAGGCAGGCACAGCCCGGCCCAGGCGAGGCACAGCCCAGCCCAGGCAGGCACAGCCCGGCCCAGGCAGGCACAGCCCAGCTCAGGCAGGCACAGCCCAGCCCAGGCAGGCACAGCCCAGCCCAGGCAGGCACAGCCCGGCTCAGGCAGGCACAGCCCAGCTCAGGCAGGCACAGCCCGGCTCAGGCAGGCACAGCCCGGCTCAGGCAGGCACAGCCCAGCCCAGGGGAGGCACAGCCCAGCCCAGGGAAGGCACAGCCCGGCTCGGGCAGGCACAGCCCGGCCCAGGCAGGCACAGCCCAGCCCAGGCAGGCACAGCCCAGCCCAGGCAGGCACAGCCCGGCTCAGGCAGGCACAGCCCAGCCCAGGCAGGCACAGCCCAGCCCAGGCAGGCACAGCCCAGCCCAGGCAGGCACAGCCCGGCTCAGGCAGGCACAGCCCAGCCCAGGGAGGCACAGCCCAGCCCAGGGAGGCACAGCCCAGCCCAGGGAAGGCACAGCCCGGCTCAGGGGAGGCACAGCCCAGCCCAGGCAGGCACAGCCCAGCCCAGGGAAGGCACAG
This sequence comes from Oenanthe melanoleuca, assembly GCF_029582105.1. NCBI lineage: Eukaryota > Metazoa > Chordata > Aves > Passeriformes > Muscicapidae > Oenanthe > Oenanthe melanoleuca. Next base: position 76,018,401 of record NC_079362.1, on the reverse strand, counting down.
CCCAGCTCAGGCAGGCACAGCCCGGCTCAGGCAGGCACAGCCCGGCTCAGGCAGGCACAGCCCGGCCCAGGCAGGCACAGCCCAGCCCAGGCAGGCACAGCCCAGCCCAGGCAGGCACAGCCCGGCCCAGGGAAGGCACAGCCCAGCCCAGGCAGGCACAGCCCAGCCCAGGGAAGGCACAGCCCAGCCCAGGGAAGGCACAGCCCAGCCCAGGGAAGGCACAGCCCGGCCCAGGCAGGCACAGCCCAGCCCAGGCAGGCACAGCCCAGCCCAGGCAGGCACAGCCCAGCCCAGGCAGGCACAGCCCAGCCCAGGGAAGGCACAGCCCAGCTCAGGCAGGCACAGCCCAGCCCAGGGGAGGCACAGCCCAGCCCAGGGAGGCACAGCCCAGCCCAGGGAAGGCACAGCCCAGCTCAGGCAGGCACAGCCCAGCCCAGGGGAGGCACAGCCCAGCCCAGGCAGGCACAGCCCAGCCCAGGCAGGCACAGCCCGGCTCAGGCAGGCACAGCCCGGCTCAGGCAGGCACAGCCCGGCTCAGGGGAGGCACAGCCCAGCCCAGGGAAGGCACAGCCCAGCCCAGGCAGGCACAGCCCAGCCCAGGCAGGCACAGCCCAGCCCAGGGAAGGCACAGCCCAGCTCAGGCAGGCACAGCCCAGCCCAGGGGAGGCACAGCCCAGCTCAGGCAGGCACAGCCCAGCCCAGGCAGGCACAGCCCAGCCCAGGGAGGCACAGCCCAGCCCAGGGAGGCACAGCCCGGCTCAGGGAAGGCACAGCCCAGCCCAGGGAAGGCACAGCCCAGCCCAGGCAGGCACAGCCCAGCCCAGGGAAGGCACAGCCCGGCTCGGGCAGGCACAGCCCGGCCCAGGGAAGGCACAGCCCGGCTCAGGGAAGGCACAGCCCGGCTCAGGGAAGGCACAGCCCAGCCCAGGCAGGCACAGCCCAGCCCAGGCAGGCACAGCCCGGCTCAGGCAGGCACAGCCCAGCCCAGGGAGGCACAGCCCAGCCCAGGGGAGGCACAGCCCGGCTCAGGCAGGCACAGCCCAGCCCAGGCAGGCACAGCCCGGCTCAGGGAAGGCACAGCCCGGCTCAGGGAAGGCACAGCCCAGCCCAGGAAGGCACAGCCCAGCCCAGGCAGGCACAGCCCAGCTCAGGCAGGCACAGCGCGGCTCAGGCAGGCACAGCCCAGCCCAGGGAAGGCACAGCCCAGCCCAGGAAGGCACAGCCCAGCTCAGGGAAGGCACAGCCCGGCTTGGGCAGGCACAGCCCGGCCCAGGCAGGCACACCCCAGCCCAGGGAAGGCACAGCCCAGCCCAGGGAAGGCACACCCCAGCCCAGGAAGGCACAGCCCAGCCCAGGAAGGCACACCCCGGCCCAGGGAAGGCACACCCCGGCCCAGGGAAGGCACAGCCCAGCTCAGGCAGGCACAGCCCGGCCGGGCAGGCACGCCCCGCAGCCGCAGCTCACACACGCACCTCGGTCAGCGTGTACGCCTCCTCGGCCGTGCACTCCGCCTTCGCCGTGGGGTTGCTCAGGGCGAAGATGATGGGTCGCTCGTTGATGGAGGCCATGGCCTGCAGCACGTCCTGGGAGAACAGGCGCCCCGCCCCGGCAACGCCTGCAGGACAGGGGAGGCACCAAGCCACGCTCAGCTGGGCTGGGACAGCACCCAGACTGCCCTGGCTGGCTCACAACCCTCACAGACACATCCACTGAGGGTGCTCCATGTGGTAACTGGTAACAAATCCGCGTTAGTCATAAAAGTGTGGGGTTTGTATAAAGCAGGATACTCGGTCTGAAATGAAGCGCGGCACTAAAGAAAGGAAAATATCTGATTAAATCTTTCTGTTTTACTGGCAGGCTGCACAACAAGGCTTCCACACAGCCCAGCAGGTTCTGCAAAATCAGGTTTGCTGCCTCCGTGTGATCAGTTGCAGCCTATCCCTGAGACCAGATTTCCTGACTCAGCCTCTATCACAGAGGTTATCTGTGGGACTGACAAACTGTCTGGAGACTCGGGTCATCCAGAGATCCCACCGACCACCACTGCTCACCTGGCACAACTATGGCACTGAAAAATAACAATTACTGATGACTGCAAGGAAACCACGCTAGAAAAGGGAGCTGCGAACCAAACTTTGGTGGAGCACGGAGTGGGCAGTGACCCCATGTAACCCCACTGCTCTGTCTGTGTAAAACAGAGCAATATAAATTTGCTGAGTATCGAGGCTCTTGTTTCTCATTTATAACACTCCAGAAGCCCACTTCACGTTATTTTTTGGTATTGTTGTGTACAAAGAACACGGTCCTGGATAAGCACTGGGAATTCCAGGTGCCCTGTGGGTGATTCACCCCAGCTGGGTGTGCACACCTGACCACACCCAAGCCCAGAGCTACAAACACACAGCACGGTGTATTTGTACAGTGGCTACAAACTCCAAGGTACTCTCCTTTTCCAAATAAATCACATGCAAAGAAAACTGCAGCCACAGCAGGAAATACCTGTGATCCTATCTGCTCTCTGCAGACAGCTGTAAATAAATACCTACAGATGTCAGTGACCTCAGAGGTGCAGCATGGAGCTGCTCCTTCCAGCTGTGCTGCTGGCAGGCTCTGACCAGAGGAGGTGACTGGGGGACAGGTTAGAAAATACCCCAACAACTCAAGTTAGGGAATTCTGTAGAAAACACCACAGTTGTGGCTGCTCTCTGTTGCAAAGGACAAAAGGCTCGGAAGGAGCATCACAGCTCAAGCAGAAAATTTACCTCACTTTTCCATCCTATTTACGTTAAAGGCAGCCAAAACCAAACTGCAGAGAAGCCACTCACTCACCAATGATGGCTGAAGGCCGAAGGACGTTCACTGCCTCCACAAATGTCTTTGGTACGTGCTCTGGAGCCTTGTGTGCAAACGGCTCCTGGTGGGAATCCACCTTGTGCTCTCGGCCCTGCACACACAACAGCACTGTTAGCAGCTGTGAGAGCTGTGCAGGGGGGCTCGGCTGTGCAGGGGGCTCGGCTGTGCAGGGGGGCTGTGCAGGGGGGCTCGGCTGTGCAGGGGGCTCGGCTGTGCAGGGGGGCTCGGCTGTGCAGGGGGCTGAGCTGTGCAGGGGGCTCGGCTGTGCAGGGGGCTCGGCTGTGCAGGGGGCTCGGCTGTGCAGGGGGCTGAGCTGTGCAGGGGCTGTGCAGGGGGGCTCGGCTGTGCAGGGGGCTCGGCTGTGCAGGGGGCTCGGCTGTGCAGGGGGCTGAGCTGTGCAGGGGCTGTGCAGGGGGGCTCGGCTGTGCAGGGGGCTCGGCTGTGCAGGGGCTGTGCAGGGGCTGTGCAGGGGGCTCGGCTGTGCAGGGGCTGTGCAGGGGGCTCGGCTGTGCAGGGGGCTCGGCTGTGCAAGGGGCTCGGCTGTGCAGGGGGGCTCAGCTGTGCAGGGGGGCTCGGCTGTGCAGGGGCTGTGCAGGGGCTGTGCAGGGGGCTCGGCTGTGCAGGGGGGCTCGGCTGTGCAGGGGGCTGAGCTGTGCAGGGGGGCTCGGCTGTGCAGGGGCTGTGCAGGGGGCTCGGCTGTGCAGGGGGCTCAGCTGTGCAGGGGGCTCGGCTGTGCAGGGCGCTCGGCTGTGCAGGGGGGCTCAGCTGTGCAGGGGGGCTCGGCTGTGCAGGGGGCTCAGCTGTGCAGGGGGCTCGGCTGTGCAGGGCGCTCGGCTGTGCAGGGGGGCTCAGCTGTGCAGGGGGGCTCGGCTGTGCACGGGGCTCGGCTGTGAGAGCAGGGGGGCTCGGCTGTGCAGGGCGCTCGGCTGTGCAGGGGCTGTGCAGGGGCACTCGGCTGTGCAGGGGGCTCGGCTGTGCAGGGGCAGCCCTACCTGAACCAGCAGGCCGTGCTTGTCGAACATCCATATCCTCCGGGACGCCTCCTCGCAGGACACGCCGCTCTCCACCATGGCCATCACTATCAGGTTGGCAATGCCCAGGGCGGCCTGCAGGAGGAGAGGGTTTGTGACAGGGCACAGAGGGGGCTGCCGGCACAGGAGCCCCACAAAAACCCCTCAGAGGTGCCCGTGTCCCCTCCCTGGCAGGAGAAAGGAGCACAGCGAGATGCAGAGCAGCCCTGGCTGATTAGTGCCACCAGGGCCTCTCCCCAGGGGAGAACTCCTCAGGTAATTAAGTTGTTTTGTCAGCACCACAGGAGCAATTGTGCTGGTGTGCCAAGAGGCACCGTGCTGCTCCTGGCACTGCTGCACCACTGACTGACTCAGGAGCTGAATCACCCTGCTGAGAAAAGCTCCCTGCACTTCTCTCTGGTGCTATAAAAATTAACAAGATGCTCTCACTACATCATAATTTTATGGTGAGTTTCCCTTCAAATACACACAAGTCCCTGATGCTTTTTTCAAGGCCAGGCAGGAAAATGAAAAATATGAGTCCCTGCAAATGTTAAACACCTTTCACACAGTCCTGCTCAAGCAGAGTCCTTCCTGCTAATGCATCTCAATGAAACCTGCCCAACAGAATTGAGAGAATTTCCTCCATGGTGAGGAAATACAAAATTTAAATACCTCCTGCTGCTCTCAGGCCCGTCAGAGGACTCACCTCTCCAGCTCCAAGGAACAGCACCTTCTGGTCTGTGAGTGGTTTGCCAGTGGCTTTCTGTGCTGCCAGCAGTCCTGCCAAGGCCACCGAGGCTGTGCCTGTGAGAGCAGAGCAAACCTGAGCACGCTGACAGGGCAGGCTGTGGCTCTGGGAGAAGTCTCTGCACGGCTGTTACAAACACAAAGGGTGTACCTTGGATATCATCATTGAAGGTACAGTACTTCTCTCTGTATTTCCTCAGGAACCGGAACGCATTGTGGTTCCCAAAGTCTTCAAACTGGATGAGAGTGTTCTGGCCATACCTACAGAGGAAGGCAAAGACCCCCGTGAGCAGACAGAGACATGGGAACAGAGCAGAGCCTGCTCACAATCTGTTCTCTCAGGAAGCAGGCTGTCCTGCCAGTGCCAGCAGAGTCTCTGCTCACAGACAACCGCCAGCAGCGTGCTCCAGGGCACTGAGGATGTCACCCCAGGGACACACACCCCCTGCCCCAGCTTCTGGGGCCCTCCTGTTCCCTGCAGGGCTGCAGGGACAGTGTGTTAGGGCTGATGAGTGCAGCACTACCTGTCTGTGATGGCTTCCATGAACTCGTCTATCAGGTCATCGTACACCTGCGAGCGATCCCTCTTCTGGTACAGCCCCATGTAGAAGGGATCTTTGAGGAGGGTCTGAAAGAGAGTAACCAGACAGCTGTGCTGGGCTGCTGTGGCACCCAGAAATGTGAATTTATTCTGTCCCCATCTGTTAACCCAGCTGGGGCAGTGCCCCTGATCTCCTGGCACACATTATCTGCTCATGGGCCACCTTTAAACCAGCTGGGCAATCATCTTTATCTTCCCACAGCCCATCCTCCCTCCAGGAGATATCTCCTGTTCATGGCCAGTGAGTCCCAGGGCATGACTGATAAAATTCCATCATCCCACTGGGAGATGCTCCAGCCAGGGGAGGAGCCAAGCCTTTCCTACCCAGATAAAAACTGACATTTTGGACACCAAGGAACCTTCTTTCCACTGGATTCCAGAGGAAAGCCAGACCTTTCCACATCATCCCTGGAGCTTCAGAGGAAACTGCACCTTCTCCAGGAGCACTGCTCCAGCTGAACCACATCTGCCCCTGCAGGAGGATGCAGCCACCATTGAATGGGACTGTGCCAACACCCTGACTGACTGACGGGTGTCAGCTTGGATTCTGACTCTGGCAGGGCTGGGATTGTTCTGTGTAATACTGCATTGCTATTTTAATTTTCCTAGTGAAGAACTGTTATTCCTAATTCCCATCTCTTTGCCTGAGAGCCCCCTAATATCAAAATTATAATAATTTGGAGGGAGGGGTTTACATTCTCAGTTTCAAAGAGAAGCTCCTGCCTTCAAACCAGGGCAGCAGGATGAATCCCCTCCCAGCACACACCCAGCACAGCCCATTTCTCACTGCAGATGCTGCACCTACACAGCAGCCCCTGCAGCAGCCTCCATCTGTAATTTCAGCTGGCACTTGGGGCTGCTGCTGGATGCTTTTAAAACTGAACAAATCAATACTGCGAACAATAAACTGCTCTAATAAATCCAATTCCCATTTCCAGCTCCTTAAAAGTCAGCTCAAAACTGACTGCCCCTTTTGCAGCGTTCCAGCATTCCAGTTACTTCCAGATGCACCCTTTCATGGACAAATTTATGGGCACTTTTATATCACTGTATAGTGGGTTCCAAACCATTTACATAAAATATCTGGATTTACCTTAAATAAAAGTGCTCAGAAATACTCTTCTTGTAGTACAGATTTTTTTTTTTTTTTTAAAGTATCTTTATAGGGGTGACTCACTGTGTTATCAGTGCCAACGTCGATGCAGACAGGCAGGCATTTATCTGGGTGTATCCCTGCACAGGCTGTGTACAAACACAGCTTTCCCACTGGAATTCCCATCCCATACACCCCCAGGTCTCCAAGACCCAATATTCTTTCTCCATCAGTGACGACGACAGCCTGATAGAAAAATAAAATTAAAAAAAAAAAAAAAAGAAAAAGCAGGTCAAATTATGCATGATTGTTGAAATTTATAAAGATCATATCAACAGCAGTTGTGGTTTTTTCCCAGGCAAAAATTGAGTCAAATGAAGAATAGATCACGAGCAATATTTTTCTCAACCCACAAACCTCCTATTTAGGATAAAACACTGAACTTCAAGATATGCATTACCTTAATTAGCTGCATTCTGCCAACACCATCAAAGAGTCAAGAATGCATTACTTAATATTTATGTTTCCATTAAACACCAGTAAATCTTCAAAAGCTCAGCTGAGATACAATAACAACTAGAAAATAAAACACACAGTGACAGTACCTTAACATCATTCTCTGGCCAGTTGTTCACAATTGACCTTATGTGGCCCCTGTCTGAGATGGAAATAAATAATCCTCTGAAAGAAAACAAAAACACAAACAAGAAATATGTCGTGGGTGAGAATTAGAAATGTCACCGTGCTAATCTAAAACTAGATGTCAAAAAGGATAATTTAAAAATCAAAGTTTGACATTCACTGACATAAATTGCTCAAAGGAGAATTTTTGTTACTATCTGGGGAATGGAGATCAGAACCCACCTGGGCCAGCCCCTCTTTAACTGGGTCACAGGGATGGAGATCAGAACCCACCTGGGCCAGCCCCTCTTTAACTGGGTCACACAGGATGGAGATCAGAACCCACCTGGGCCAGCCCCTCTTTAACTGGGGTAACACAGGATGGAGATCAGAACCCACCTGGGCCAGCCCCTCTTTAACTGGGTCACAGGATGGAGATCAGAACCCACCTGGGCCAGCCCCTCTTTAACTGGGGTAACACAGGATGGAGATCAGAACCCACCTGGGCCAGCCCCTCTTTAACTGTGTCACAGGGATGGAGATCAGAACCCACCTGGGCCAGCCCCTCTTTAACTGGGTCACACAGGGATGGAGATCAGAACCCACCTGGGCCAGCCCCTCTTTAACTGGGTCACAGGGATGGAGATCAGAACCCACCTGGGCCAGCCCCTCTTTAACTGGGTCACACAGGATGGAGATCAGAACCCACCTGGGCCAGCCCCTCTTTAACTGGGGTAACACAGGATGGAGATCAGAACCCACCTGGGCCAGCCCCTCTTTAACTGGGTCACAGGGATGGAGATCAGAACCCACCTGGGCCAGCCCCTCTTTAACTGGGTCACACAGGATGGAGATCAGAACCCACCTGGGCCAGCCCCTCTTTAACTGGGTCACACAGGATGGAGATCAGAACCCACCTGGGCCAGCCCCTCTTTAACTGGGTCACAGGGATGGAGATCAGAACCCACCTGGGCCAGCCCCTCTTTAACTGGGTCACACAGGATGGAGATCAGAACCCACCTGGGCCAGCCCCTCTTTAACTGGGTCACACAGGATGGAGATCAGAACCCACCTGGGCCAGCCCCTCTTTAACTGGGGTAACACAGGATGGAGATCAGAACCCACCTGGGCCAGCCCCTCTTTAACTGGGTCACAGGGATGGAGATCAGAACCCACCTGGGCCAGCCCCTCTTTAACTGGGTCACAGGGATGGAGATCAGAACCCACCTGGGCCAGCCCCTCTTTAACTGGGTCACAGGGATGGAGATCAGAACCCACCTGGGCCAGCCCCTCTTTAACTGGGTCACAGGGATGGAGATCAGAACCCACCTGGGCCAGCCCCTCTTTAACTGGGTCACAGGATGGAGATCAGAACCCACCTGGGCCAGCCCCTCTTTAACTGGGTCACAGGGATGGAGATCAGAACCCACCTGGGCCAGCCCCTCTTTAACTGGGTCACAGGATGGAGATCAGAACCCACCTGGGCCAGCCCCTCTTTAACTGGGTCACAGGGATGGAGATCAGAACCCACCTGGGCCAGCCCCTCTTTAACTGGGTCACACAGGATGGAGATCAGAACCCACCTGGGCCAGCCCCTCTTTAACTGGGTCACAGGATGGAGATCAGAACCCACCTGGGCCAGCCCCTCTTTAACTGGGTCACAGGATGGAGATCAGAACCCACCTGGGCCAGCCCCTCTTTAACTGGGTCACAGGGATGGAGATCAGAACCCACCTGGGCCAGCCCCTCTTTAACTGGGTCACACAGGATGGAGATCAGAACCCACCTGGGCCAGCCCCTCTTTAACTGGGTCACACAGAATGGAGATCAGAACCCACCTGGGCCAGCCCCTCTTTAACTGGGTCACACAGGATGGAGATCAGAACCCACCTGGGCCAGCCCCTCTTTAACTGGGTCACACAGGATGGAGATCAGAACCCACCTGGGCCAGCCCCTCTTTAACTGGGTCACAGGATGGAGATCAGAACCCACCTGGGCCAGCCCCTCTTTAACTGGGTCACAGGGATGGAGATCAGAACCCACCTGGGCCAGCCCCTCTTTAACTGGGTCACAGGATGGAGATCAGAACCCACCTGGGCCAGCCCCTCTTTAACTGGGTCACAGGGATGGAGATCAGAACCCACCTGGGCCAGCCCCTCTTTAACTGGGTCACAGGATGGAGATCAGAACCCACCTGGGCCAGCCCCTCTTTAACTGGGTCACAGGATGGAGATCAGAACCCACCTGGGCCAGCCCCTCTTTAACTGGGTCACAGGATGGAGATCAGAACCCACCTGGGCCAGCCCCTCTTTAACTGGGTCACACAGGTTTGGATCAGAACCCACCTGGGCCAGCCCCTCTTTAACTGGGTCACACAGGATGGAGATCAGAACCCACCTGGGCCAGCCCCTCTTTAACTGGGGTAACACAGGATGGAGATCAGAACCCACCTGGGCCAGCCCCTCTTTAACTGGGGTAACACAGGATGGAGATCAGAACCCACCTGGGCCAGCCCCTCTTTAACTGGGTCACAGGGATGGAGATCAGAACCCACCTGGGCCAGCCCCTCTTTAACTGGGTCACACAGGATGGAGATCAGAACCCACCTGGGCCAGCCCCTCTTTAACTGGGTCACAGGGATGGAGATCAGAACCCACCTGGGCCAGCCCCTCTTTAACTGGGTCACAGGGATGGAGATCAGAACCCACCTGGGCCAGCCCCTCTTTAACTGGGTCACACAGGGATGGAGATCAGAACCCACCTGGGCCAGCCCCTCTTTAACTGGGGTAACACAGGATGGAGATCAGAACCCACCTGGGCCAGCCCCTCTTTAACTGGGTCACAGGATGGAGATCAGAACCCACCTGGGCCAGCCCCTCTTTAACTGGGTCACACAGGATGGAGATCAGAACCCACCTGGGCCAGCCCCTCTTTAACTGGGTAACACAGGATGGAGATCAGAACCCACCTGGGCCAGCCCCTCTTTAACTGGGTCACAGGATGGAGATCAGAACCCACCTGGGCCAGCCCCTCTTTAACTGGGTCACACAGGATGGAGATCAGAACCCACCTGGGCCAGCCCCTCTTTAACTGGGTCACACAGGATGGAGATCAGAACCCACCTGGGCCAGCCCCTCTTTAACTGGGTCACAGGGATGGAGATCAGAACCCACCTGGGCCAGCCCCTCTTTAACTGGGTCACAGGATGGAGATCAGAACCCACCTGGGCCAGCCCCTCTTTAACTGGGGTAACACAGGATGGAGATCAGAACCCACCTGGGCCAGCCCCTCTTTAACTGGGTCACAGGGATGGAGATCAGAACCCACCTGGGCCAGCCCCTCTTTAACTGGGTCACAGAAGTCCTGAAATCCCTTTCAATCTGTCTTCCTTCCCAAATGCCCTGTCCTGACACAGATCCTCAGACCCCCAAAGGGACTGTTATAATTTGAGAAATCCTCCCTGGAATCACAGAGGTGTGATGGAATTGAGGGTGAAGCCTTGCTCTTGTGGTATTTATGTGTCCCATCTCCATGTCTGCTTTCAAATGTTTCCTGTCTCCAGTTTAAAAACCTTTTTAAACCATTTAAAACTTTTAAAACTGCTTATAATCATAAAGGTTGACCAAACCTTTACTGCCCTGACTTGGCACGAGCCTCGTGCAGCTGAATCTGAATGAAAAGGGAACAAACCAAACCTGCCAAAGGGAGGGAAACCAAACCAACCAAAGCAGAGCCCAGGCAGGAAGGCAGAGGGAATGGCAGTGGGAGCAGCCCTGCCAGAATCTCGTGTTTTTGGCCCTTACTTTGGTCTCCTGAAGATGTGTCCATACTGGGAGCAGGCCAGGCCCACGGTGGGAGTGTAGACGATGGGCATCAGCCGCTCAATGTCGTCCTGCAGCACCCTGTAGAACAGCTTCTCGTTCCTCTCCTGGATGCCCATGATGTAGATATACCTGTCATTGACCAGCACAGGGAAATGCCACTTCACTGTGCAGTTCCTGTTATTTACTCATCCCAGCCCCACTGCCCTGCACGTCAGGGCTCCAGCTCTGAAGGGAAGCTGGAAAAGAGAGAGCAGCAGGGCTGGAAAGGTGAAACAGAAATGCAGGATGGGACACACCGTGTGCTGACGAGGGAATGCACACAACCTGATTAAAAACAACCCACGGATTCACTGCAGGGAGTCCCCTTACTGCATAAACAAAATTATAGCAAAATAGTTTTTAATCCAAAAACCATGAGTGAATCCCAGCATGGACACACACAGAAAGCTCATTCTGAAGGACTCAGGTGGGTGTGTATATTAAATCCGGATTTCTGCAGATTTACCCACCAGTTTGCTGCCCCTCAACCCACCAACACAGGGATGATGGATGAGCCATTTGCCTCAGGCCACAGCAGCTGGGCTCCTGGCCAATACAGACGGCAGGACCAGCCAGTGGCATGATGCGGATGCAAGAGCCATCTTTCAGCTCTGATGAGAACAAAGGAGCTTTGATGTGCTCCAGCGAGCCCCAAACTATTCCAGCTCTCCTCCTGCCTGCAGGAGACTCGGGTATTTTTACAGGCAGAGATACATAAAGATTGAAAACAGTAACAGGGGATGCTAAAAGAACAGCACTCTAAAAATAAAACACCAGTTTTTTTTTTGCAGTTCACCAAACCAGTGGGTTAGGTAATAAAAGACACAAAAAAATTACACATTATGAGACTTAAAATTCTATTCTAGTAGTTCCTTTTCAGCAGTAACTGCTGTGTACGTTAAACATGGTTTTGGTACCTCAAATGCTCAATTTATCTTCGTTATCACACATTTTTATAGCAGGGGCTGAAAGCCACCTCCTGTGCTCTAACAGCCTGCCACTCCATCTCACAAATCACAGAAATACCTACTACAGGTTACAGGCAGGTTTGCATCCTTGTCACTGATTTTCACACGTTCCCTTTTGCTGTTTCACGACCGCGGAACATTTAAAAAAAGAAAAATAAAAAACCTTCCCAACCTTATTTAATTCAACCACAGGATGAAAGCAGCGCTTACTTTTCCAGGGGGTCGGTCATCTTTGCCAGGTTCTTGTGGAAGCGCAGGGCCTGGATGTCCTGGGTCTCTATTTTGGGAGGAAGGAGGCCCTGCAGCCCCAGCATCTGCCGCTCGTGCAGGGTGAAGGCCATGCCCTGGGAACCAGAGGGGAGCAGCAATCAGCCATTACTGCCCATTATTCCTTTTCCTGGGAGCTGTCCCACTGTGCCCTTCTTCTCTTTGGGTGTGTTTGCCTCTCCTTTTTCTTTTTTTTTTTTTTTTTTTTTTTTTTTTTTTGTGGTTTTCCTTTCCACCACAGCTCGCCCGCCTTCCCAGATTTTCATTTTCCTCTGTGGAGCTGGAGGCGCAGCTCTAAATGGATTAAAAGTGAAGTAACAGATTTTTTTTTTTTTTTTTTTTTTTTTTAATTGTTTCACGTTGGTCCCCAGGCTGGTCCTACAGTAACATGCACCCCACAGATTTTTATCTGAATTGCTCCATTTGCTGATTTATATTTTTTTTTTTTTGCAAACATTCAGTAACACTGCTCGATGCCCAAGTCACTGAACTGCCCTAATGCTTCTATTAAAATCACAGGTCAACCCAAAGTTTCAAATTCAAACATTTCACATCAACCCAACTTCATTTTCACTGAGGGACAGATCTAATCTATTTGTCTACTACCAAAAAGCCTCGTTGGTAGCAAACTGGAAGAGTTCAACTGCAAAACTTCCCATTCTTCTCTGCAGAGCAGATGGTGGATGAAAAGTTTAAATTTATTGTTATTTATATACTAATTCGAACTGCTTCTCACTTTTCAGATTCTTACTGCCAAGTAAAAATAAAAATAAAAAAACCCCCAAAATTAAAGAAAGCTTTCAAAGGTACAGAGAAGAAAAAAAATTCAGTACTTTTGCATTTGACAATAAAGGCATCAATTTGCATTAGAATACAAATATTTTCACCTCTGCTGATGTGAGAACAGACTCTTCACAGGTGTTTGTAGAACACATACACATTAACACAAATTTCTAAGAAGAGTCTGGTTGCAGTGTAATTCATCACACCTGAATGGTTTCTGAACAACACTCCTTAGAGAAAGAAATCCCATCGTTGAAATAATTACTGTTTTTACATGGTTTTCCTCTTTCCTATTTAGGTCATATTTAATACCAGTTGTTTTGACTACATTGACTAAAGCAGTCCACCTGCTTTTCTGTACTGATTGAAATACTTCAAAATTAAAACACTTATAAAATTAGACAGCAAGAAAAGAAAACAACCCAAACCCAAAAAGCTTCAGGGTTTTCCCTTCCTGCAGAAAACCCCAAGTATTTAACCCTAAATAAATTTATTTTTCTCTGTATTTGTTTTCATGTCTGCCAACAGCTCATGTAATAGATTTGATTCCAATTTTAACCTTTTACTGCTAGGACAGTAGAGCTGTTCTACAAGTAGTCAGGAGTCATTTGCAAACCACTGCTTTCCTCCCCAACCTAATTGTTATTCCACGCTATTCTTCCAATACTAAACACAAATAAATTTCAGATGACAGTTCATTCTTCAAGTTTTTAACCTTGCTGCTGTTTCTTTGGGGGTCGGTTTTTAATTTTTTATTTTTTGGTGGAGATTTTAATTTTTTTTTTTTTCTTTAGCCACTTTAGAGCGTTACTTTTTTTCAAAAAATGATCTGAATAACCCAACATTTCCACGAAGAACACAACTATGTAAAGCAAAAACCACAGAAACACACTCTGGGTGCCACAGAGGTTTTGGTACTTTGCAAAGGATCAGTTCCACTTCTGCATCCTTCAAAAGAAATAGAAATTCTCTGTGAGCAGAAATGCATGCTCCACACAAACACCTCTCAGCTACCTTTCCTTTTCCTCAACAACCCTTTTAAAACTTTTAAATGCAGTTAAATACCTTTAAAAACAGCCCTTTCCTACAGCCCCCACCTGGCTGCTGTCTGTAGTTTAATATCTTTTAGATACAGTTAAACACCTTTAAAAACAGCCCTTTCCTACAGCCCCCACCTGGCTGCTGTCTGTAGTTTAACACCTTTAAATACAGTTAAACACCTTTAAAAACAGCCCTTTCCAACAACCCCACACCCAGCTGCTATCTGTAGTTTAATATCTTTTAGATACAGTTAAACACCTTTAAAAACAGCCATTTCCAACAACCCCACACCTGGCTGCTATCTGTAGTTTAACACTTTAAATACAGCTAAACACCTTTAAAAACAGCCCTTTCCTACAGCCCACACCTGGCTGCTATCTGTAGTTTAATATATTTTTAAATACAGTTAAACACCTTTAAAAACAGCCCTTCTCCAGCTCGCAGTGATTTAGGCCTCAAGGCCGAGGACATCTGGTAAACTTTTGTAGCATGCTGACTGTTGCTTTAGACACCACAAAAACAAAAGGACGCCAAAGTATTCACAGTGTTTAGATGAAGAAGAAGGAGAAGAAGGAGAACAAAAGAAGTTTAATCTCTGTTCAGCAAGGCCGCTGCAGTTTGCGGCCTGTGCAAGGCCTTGCTCCCCTCAGCGCTGCCACAATGACATTTTATTGTACCAAAAGAAACACCTCACTATCAAAACTTACATCCTGTCACAAGCTCTGTAAAAACGATGACTACCAAATTTTTAATTTCCAGTATCAGCAAGAAAGTGAAACATGGCTTTTCCCAACTTCCCTGCACAGTGGAACCTGGGCCCCAACAACGCTCATGAACCAACTTCATTCAGTTTATTCACACTTTTCCTGTCTGTAAATACCCTGATGTTCAGTGTCTCTGCAGTTACAATAACATCCAACATGGTGAATTTTTAAGTAGAATAAAACCCACCTTTACACAGTTTATTCACACTTTTTCCTGTCTGTAAATACCCTGATGCTCAGTGTCTCTGCAGTTACAATAACACCCAACAGGATGAATTTTTAAGTAGAATAAAACCCACCTTTATTCAGTTTATTCACACTTTTCCTGTCTGTAAATACCCTGATGCTCAGTGTCTCTGCAGTTACAATAACACCCAACAGGATGAATTTTTAAGTTGAATAAAACCCACCTTTATTCAGTTTATTCACACTTTTTCCTGTCTGTAAATACCCTGATGCTCAGTGTCTCTGCAGTTACAATAACACCCAACAGGATGAATTTTTAAGTAGAACAAAGCCCCACCTTTATTCAGTTTATTCACACTTTTTCCTGTCTGTAAATACCCTGATGCTCAGTGTCTCTGCAGTTACAATAACATCCAACAGGGTGAATTTTTAAGTAGAACAAAGCCCCACCTTTATTCAGTTTATTCACACTTTTCCTGTCTGTAAACAACCTGATGCTCAGTGTCTCTGCTGTTACACTCACATCCAACAGGGTGAATTTTTAAGTAGAATAAAACCCACCTTTATTCAGTTTATTCACACTTTTCCTGTCTGTAAATAACCTGATGCTCAGTGTCTCTGCAGTTACACTCACATCCAACAGGGTGAATTTTTAAGTTGAATAAAACCCACCTTTATTCAGTTTATTCACACTTTTTCCTGTCTGTAAATCACCTGATGCTCAGTGTCTCTGCAGTTACAATAACACCCAACAGGGTGAATTTTTAAGTAGAACAAAGCCCCACCTTTACTCAGTTTATTCACACTTTTCCTGTCTGTAAACAACCTGATGTTCAGTGTCTCTGCAGTTACAATAACACCAACAGGGTGAATTTTTAAGTAGAATAAAACCCACCTTTATTCAGTTTATTCACACTTTTCCTGTCTGTAAACAACCTGATGCTCAGTGTCTCTGCAGTTACAATAACACCAACATGGTGAATTTTTAAGTAGAACAAAGCCCCACCTTTACTCAGTTTATTCACACTTTTCCTGTCTGTAAATACCCTGATGCTCAGTGTCTCTGCAGTTACAATAACACCCAACAGGGTGAATTTTTAAGTAGAATAAAACCCACCTTTATTCAGTTTATTCACACTTTTTCCTGTCTGTAAACAACCTGATGTTCAGTGTCTTTGCAGCTACACTAACACCAACATGGTGAATTTTTAAGTAGAATAAAACCCACCTTTATTCAGTTTATTCACACTTTTCCTGTCTGTAAATCACCTGATGCTCAGTGTCTCTGCAGTTACAATAACACCCAACAGGGTGAATTTTTAAGTAGAATAAAACCCACCTTTATTCAGTTTATTCACACTTTTTCCTGTCTGCAAACAACCTGATGTTCAGTGTCTCTGCAGTTACACTCACATCCAACAGGGTGAATTTTTAAGTTGAATAAAACCCACCTTTATTCAGTTTATTCACACTTTTTCCTGTCTGTAAATACCCTGATGCTCAGTGTCTCTGCAGTTACAATAACATCCAACAGGGTGAATTTTTAAGTAGAACAAAGCCCCACCTTTATTCAGTTTATTCACACTTTTCCTGTCTGTAAACAACCTGATGCTCAGTGTCTCTGCAGTTACAATAACACCAACAGGGTGAATTTTTAAGTAGAACAAAGCCCCACCTTTATTCAGTTTATTCACACTTTTCCTGTCTGTAAATACCCTGATGCTCAGTGTCTCTGCAGTTACACTCACATCCAACAGGGTGAATTTTTAAGTTGAATAAAACCCACCTTTATTCAGTTTATTCACACTTTTCCTGTCTGTAAATACCCTGATGCTCAGTGTCTCTGCAGTTACACTCACATCCAACAGGGTGAATTTTTAAGTTGAATAAAACCCACCTTTATTCAGTTTATTCACACTTTTCCTGTCTGTAAATACCCTGATGCTCAGTGTCTCTGCAGTTACAATAACACCCAACAGGATGAATTTTTAAGTAGAATAAAACCCACCTTTATTCAGTTTATTCACACTTTTTCCTGTCTGTAAACAACCTAATGCTCAGTGTCTCTGCAGTTACAATAACACCAACAGGGTGAATTTTTAAGTTGAATAAAACCCACCTTTATTCAGTTTATTCACACTTTTCCTGTCTGTAAATACCCTGATGCTCAGTGTCTCTGCAGTTACAATAACACCAACAGGGTGAATTTTTAAGTTGAATAAAACCCACCTTTATTCAGTTTATTCACACTTTTTCCTGTCTGTAAATACCCTGATGTTCAGTGTCTCTGCAGTTACAATAACACCCAACAGGGTGAATTTTTAAGTAGAATAAAACCCACCTTTATTCAGTTTATTCACACTTTTTCCTGTCTGTAAATACCCTGATGCTCAGTGTCTCTGCAGTTACAATAACATCCAACAGGGTGAATTTTTAAGTAGAACAAAGCCCCACCTTTATTCAGTTTATTCACACTTTTCCTGTCTGTAAACAACCTGATGCTCAGTGTCTCTGCTGTTACACTCACATCCAACAGGGTGAATTTTTAAGTAGAATAAAACCCACCTTTATTCAGTTTATTCACACTTTTCCTGTCTGTAAATACCCTGATGCTCAGTGTCTCTGCAGTTACAATAACACCCAACAGGGTGAATTTTTAAGTTGAATAAAACCTACCTTTATTCAGTTTATTCACACTTTTTCCTGTCTGTAAATCACCTGATGCTCAGTGTCTCTGCAGTTACAATAACACCCAACAGGGTGAATTTTTAAGTAGAACAAAGCCCCACCTTTATTCAGTTTATTCACACTTTTCCTGTCTGTAAACAACCTAATGCTCAGTGTCTCTGCAGTTACAATAACACCAACAGGGTGAATTTTTAAGTAGAATAAAACCCACCTTTATTCAGTTTATTCACACTTTTCCTGTCTGTAAACAACCTGATGCTCAGTGTCTCTGCAGTTACAATAACACCAACATGGTGAATTTTTAAGTAGAACAAAGCCCCACCTTTACTCAGTTTATTCACACTTTTCCTGTCTGTAAATACCCTGATGCTCAGTGTCTCTGCAGTTACAATAACACCCAACAGGGTGAATTTTTAAGTAGAATAAAACCCACCTTTATTCAGTTTATTCACACTTTTTCCTGTCTGTAAACAACCTGATGTTCAGTGTCTTTGCAGCTACACTAACACCAACATGGTGAATTTTTAAGTAGAATAAAACCCACCTTTATTCAGTTTATTCACACTTTTCCTGTCTGTAAATCACCTGATGCTCAGTGTCTCTGCAGTTACAATAACACCCAACAGGGTGAATTTTTAAGTAGAATAAAACCCACCTTTATTCAGTTTATTCACACTTTTTCCTGTCTGCAAACAACCTGATGTTCAGTGTCTCTGCAGTTACACTCACATCCAACAGGGTGAATTTTTAAGTTGAATAAAACCCACCTTTATTCAGTATATTCACACTTTTTCCTGTCTGTAAATACCCTGATGCTCAGTGTCTCTGCAGTTACACTCACATCCAACAGGGTGAATTTTTAAGTAGAATAAAACCCACCTTTATTCAGTTTATTCACACTTTTCCTGTCTGTAAATACCCTGATGCTCAGTGTCTCTGCAGTTACAATAACACCAACAGGGTGAATTTTTAAGTTGAATAAAACCCACCTTTATTCAGTTTATTCACACTTTTTCCTGTCTGTAAACAACCTGATGTTCAGTGTCTTTGCAGCTACACTAACACCAACATGGTGAATTTTTAAGTAGAACAAAGCCCCACCTTTATTCAGTTTATTCACACTTTTTCCTGTCTGTAAATACCCTGATGCTCAGTGTCTCTGCAGTTACACTCACATCCAACAGGGTGAATTTTTAAGTTGAATAAAACCCACCTTTACACAGTTTATTCACACTTTTTCCTGTCTGCAAACAACCTGATGCTCAGTGTCTCTGCAGTTACAATAACACCCAACAGGGTGAATTTTTAAGTGACACCAAGTACTTTCAGCTGTTGATTTATATGACAATTATATCTAAATGTATTCAAAGATGCCTTAATTTCATCTGAGGCCTAAATAAGTTTGAATAAAAGTGTGTAATGCCACGTGGTGGAAAATTCAGAATTGAAAGCTTTGGAATGCAGTAATAGGTATGAAGGACAAGATCGAATTTTTGGGGTGGAGGTTTCTTTTTTTTCACCTTCCTCTTCATGGGTCTAAGTAGCACTTTTGTAATAAATAAAAAATGTTGCAGTGCAAGTCACAAGTGGTTGATTATTAGGTTAAAAGTATTTAAGTGCTAGTCCTTAATTAGAGAGTTTAAGCTTAAGAGGCCTTGTAGAAAGAAAGTACATTGTCATTTTTTGGCTCGTTAGCTAAAAGTGCTTTATAACTCACTGTAACATAAACAATAATTAGTAAATATCCGAACCCAAACATGAATTACCATCTCTTGAGCTTTGAATCCCAATTCTAGCAAAAAAAAAAAAAAAGAAAAAAAAAGAAAAAAAAAGAAAAAAAAAGAAAAAAAAGAAAAAAAAAAAAAGAAAAAAAAAAAAAAAGAAAAAAAAATTAAAAATAGGCAGAGGAGAAGCAGCACTTGAGGGCCAATGTCCCTCTAGTTTTCCCCGGGATTAAGTGTTTAAACACTGCCACAGTCTGGGATTAAAGGACAAGTGTCCTTTCCCCAGGTGCTGCACCATGACTTTCACTCCTGTAAATCTCTTAATCTCCTCAGAGCTCACAGCAAAGTCTCCAGCCCTGCAGGGAGGAAACCCAGCACACCTCAAACCCCACAGATATTAATCAATTAACACTCACAAATCCACTGCAACAACACCCTGCTGGGAGGGGGAAGGAAAAACGCTGCTGGAGTGAAAAACTGACAGTATTTTAGTTAAAACAAACTCACACTGAACCACCAGGAGCTTTAATGCACACCCTCTGGTGCTGGGAGCTCACAGCAGCTATGGAGCTGCTATAAATACCAGCACTCACAAATTCCAGCTGCTGCTTTCCCTGGGGCAGCCTGGATGCTGCAAGCAGGATTTTTATAGCACTGCTGCAGGACTGAGGACTGCTGAGAGGTTTCCAAGCACACAAGTAGCAGTGGTGATAAATCTTCCCTGCCTGCTGTGGTCCTGCAGCTGTATGTATGACAGAATTTATATATAAATATATTTAATATATTAAATATTTTATATTTTTATGTATATTATAATGTAATGTAATATAATGCAATATAATAATAACATATTATAATAATTATAATATAAATATAACAAAATACAATATATAATAATAATATATTATTATATTATTATATCATTATATTACTATATTATTACATATTACAATATATACTATTATATACTATACTCTAATAGAATAGAATAGAATAGAATATTCCTAAAATTATATATATTTATATTTATATTTATATTTAATATTTATATTTATATTTATATTTATATCTATATTTAATTTTTATATTTATATTTATATTTATATTTATATTTATATTTATATTTATATTTATATTTATATTTATATTTATATTTATATTTATATTTATATTTATATGCTCTCATATGCAGAAAAAACCCCATCCAAAGCTCCTGACAAAAATGTACATATATTTTATATCCAAACATGCCACTGTTTAGGAAATCAGTTACTCTACTTCACAAAACATTTAAAAAATGGTTTCCTTGTAACTTCCAGTAATTGTCAGAACAGATTCAGCAGTGTAGCACGGCCTTTGAAGCAGCATCATGAACACCTTGAAAATAAAGTGTATTTTATGCTGGACTGAGGGCTGCTTCTCTTGACTTTGCTCCCACGGGCTAAGCACAAAGTTCACTGTTGCACAAGATGCCTGTACTGCACAATAATAAAGCTCATTCATAAGAATCAAAGGTGTCTTTGCTATCTCTGCCACAGATTAGGAGTTTATGAGAGCAGGGTCAGAACACGAAAATCTCTGCGGATTGCCCCTGTCCTTCACGGCCAGACTCAGCTCTGCACCTCGGCTGTGCCTGTCCCCTGTGTGGCTGACACAGCGGGGCAGGGCTGACAGAGCCCTGCTCACCTGCACCCACCCTGCACGTGAGGGGACACAGCCCCTGCAGGTGAGGGGACACCTGCCCCCGCAGCCTGGACACCTGCATCCACCCTGCAGGTGAGGGGACACAGCCCCTGCAGGTGAGGGGACACCTGCCCCCGCAGCCTGCTCACCTGCATCCATCCCTGCAGGTGAGGGGACACAGCCCCTGCAGGTGAGGGGACACCTGCTCCTGCAGCCTGCTCACCTGCATCCATCCCTGCAGGTGAGGGGACACAGCCCCTGCAGGTGAGGGGACACCTGCTCCTGCAGCCTGCTCACCTGCATCCATCCCTGCAGGTGAGGGGACACCTGCATCCACCCTGCAGGTGAGGGGACACCTGCCCCTGCAGGTGAGGGGACACCCCATCCACCCTGCAGGTGAGGGGACACCTGCCCCTGCAGGTGAGGGGACACCTGCCCCCGCAGCCTGGACACCTGCATCCACCCTGCAGGTGAGGGGACACAGCCCCTGCAGGTGAGGGGACACCTGCTCCTGCAGCCTGCTCACCTGCACCCACCCTGCAGGTGAGGGGACACAGCCCCTGCAGGTGAGGGGACACCTGCTCCTGCATCCACCCTGCAGGTGAGGGGACACCCCATCCATCCTGCAGGTGAGGGGACACCCCATCCACCCTGCAGGTGAGGGGACACCCCATCCATCCCTGCAGGTGAGGGGACACCCCATCCATCCCTGCAGGTGAGGGGACACCCCATCCATCCCTGCAGGTGAGGGGACACCCCATCCATCCTGCAGGTGAGGGGACACCTGCATCCATCCCTGCAGGTGAGGGGACACCTGCATCCATCCCTGCAGGTGAGGGGACACCCCATCCATCCCTGCAGGTGAGGGGACACCTGCATCCACCCTGCAGGTGAGGGGACACCCCATCCACCCTGCAGGTGAGGGGACACCCCATCCACCCTGCAGGTGAGGGGACACCTGCATCCATCCCTGCAGGTGAGGGGACACCCCATCCATCCCTGCAGGTGAGGGGACACCTGCATCCATCCCTGCAGGTGAGGGGACACCTGCACCCTCTGCACGGGGGAACCGGTGGGGATCACCTGCATCACCAGGTAAGTGATCACCTGCATCACTCACAGCACCTGAGCTCAGGGAAATGGGGTTTGATGCTCTCACACCTCCTGAGCTCAGGGAAATGGGGTTTGATACTCTCCCAACACCTGAGCTCAGGGAAATGGGGTTTGGTACTCTCACACCTCCCAACACCTGAGCTCAGGGAAATGGGGTTTGATGCTCTCACACCTCCTGAGCTCAGGGAAATGGGGTTTGATGCCCTCACACCTCCTGAGCTCAGGGAAATGGGGTTTGATGCTCTCACACCTCCTGAGCTCAGGGAAATGGGGTTTGGTACTCTCACACCTCCCAACACCTGAGCTCAGGGAAATGGGGTTTGATACTCTCACACCTCCTGAGCTCAGGGAAATGGGGTTTGATACTCTCCCAACACCTGAGCTCAGGTAAATGAGGTCTGACACTCTCCCACCACCTTTGTCTCCTGGTTACAGATTAAACAGCCCCATGGCCCCACGTGTCAATCCTTCTGAAACAGGCAGGTCTCACAAAACCTGCAGGTGCAAACTCCACCCAGGAATCCCTCCATGCCCAAACCAGCAGGGCAGGACACAGGGCTGTGCTGGGACTGTGTGCACAGATTCTGCCACTTCCCTGATTCTCAGGTCTTCCTTTACAACTGATCAGAAATGAAATCCACTTTTCAAGCACTGCACTTCTTAGCAAGGAGACAACCACCACGTGCACTCCCTCCCCACGTCCTGTTTATCCTGGTTTCCCCAGGATGGCACAGGGGCACTGCATATTCCATGCCCTGGCTGTCCAACCCAGCTGAGTCTAAATCTAAATTGTATTAAAATAAATGGAATCTGTCAAAACCAGCTTGCTGAGAAAGAGCAGTTCAAGGATCATCTGTTTTTATATCTTTGAGTTCATACAATCTCTCTTTACACTCTCCTTTCCTATCCCTTTTATTTTGTCCAAACAGCTTTGATTTTGGTTGGTTTTTCTTTTTTTCTGTTTGTTTTTTATTCTGAATCAGAAATACACTTGTGGGTATTTCCCACAAGCAGTGAGGTCATGTACAAGCCTGCTAAGAAAATTGTCTCTTCACAAAAAGCTAAATTTATCACAGCTCCTGGAAGTATTCTGGAAGCCACGCATGAAAATAAATTGGGCTGAAAAAGCTGTGAATGAACACAGATGAAACTGTGAGCAAAATGTAACACGTGAGAAGATGGCCACCTGTAGGAAAGATAAGACACTGGTAAAATTGCTCAGTCTGGGACTATTAACCTGCCAACAGTGAATGTTTCTTCAGCGTTTATCACAGGTTTCCTTGCACGTGTCTGCTGCCATTCCCAGGCACACACATACACACAAATATGTGCGTGTATAAACCCACTGAAGCCAAAATCTGAGAGGTGCTGTCAGTGCAGGAGGAGTTTTTGGGCACCAGGAGGAATTTCCCCTGTGCCCAGGCAGGTTTGGAGTCCCCATCCCTGGGGCTGGACGTGGCACTGAGGGTTCTGGGCTGGTGACAAGGATCAGGTGACAGCTCTGGTCTGGGTGCTCTGGGACGGATCCAGCCACAGGGATTCTGTGAATCTGTGGTAATCTAACAATCCTGAGGAGCAGAGTCAGGAAATGAGGTAATGGAACCCACTGTGAAAACACAACTGCACGCTTCTTCACAAGGAGAGACGATGCCACAGCCAAAACCACCGACTGAACTGCAGGAACTGTCACAGCTACTGAGAGTCACCAATTTCCTGGAAGCCACAGAAAGCCAACACAGACAGCACTGCAGGTCAGGCATGTCCAGGGAAGACAAGAACACAATACCCTGAAGGCAATGAGCTGCACTGGGATGCCTGTCAGGGAGCAGAAATCCCACATCACAGGGGATGAGGATGCAGAGCAGGCATGAGACAGCTCACCCTGACACTCAACACCTCAAATCTGGCCTCCACCACAAAAAACAGCAGGTGCAGGTGTGGTGAGACAGGTAAGAGTGGGCAAGAAAATAAAAATTTTGAGAGAAAAGCCTACTGCAGTGGCAAAGATCAACAGGTTAATCAGCGTGCACAAGGGTGAGGGCTGGTTCCTGCCCCTGGTGCTGTCCTTCTGCAGGTCTTGTTCCAGGGACACGTGCCTTGGGGGAGACCAAATGTTCTGCTGAGCTGACAGAGGATGTAAAAATTAAATGTAATCAGGTAAAACACGATAATCTCAATGAGCTGACAGCAGGAGATAACAGCCTTTATCTGTTTCTGTACGTAGATAATATGTATATATCTGTATCTACACACACATGAGGTGCAAGGGGTAAAGTACTCAGTGTGTTTAATAAATCATGAATGTCTTGCTGAGTATCCAAAATGCACAGAGATACTGCACCCAGCTCACAACATCCCAACAGGCATCAGCAGGAAGGACAGGTTGATACAGCACAAACTAATGCAGAATGGGGCCCCCTCTCACAAGTGTGACTTCTTGGAGGCATTAAAAAATTTTAAAAAATCAGTTTCCATTGACCAGAAGCTCCCCATTCCTTTCTACTCCTCAAGAAAAAAAAAAAGCTGCACTGTGCTCAGTCTGGCAGAGAATACCAGGGTTAAAACAAAAAAAAAAAAAGGAAGGATATTGCCACTAGAAAAACAGTAAGAAATGACCCATTGTTCTCGTTTCTGAATACAGTTGCATAATCAGCATTCAGAAAAGCTTACAGGGGTTGAAGTAATTTCCACAGGCATGTCAAAGTCTTCAGAGCTCAGAAAGTCTTGAGATAATCTGATCTTGACAAATCACACCAATTTACTCTTTTCTACTTCCCTGACACAGCAATCTCAATTTCAGTTTTGCAGCCAGCCAGTCTCTTCCTTCCACAGCCATCCTGGACTCATGCAGGATTGAGGCACCTTGCACTCTCCTGTCCAGGGGGAAAGGGAAGGGGCACAGACCCATCTCCATTGCTCAGGAAATGTCAGAGTAGATTTGTCACCTTTCACAGGTAGATTTGCCACCTCTCTTGACCACTTCAGACATCTTGGATCAGCCACCAAAAGCCCTCATCTGGTTTCCTACCAGTTTTAACTCACACATTGATGGTTCCAAGATTCCTGAAGCCATGACAACTCCAGAAGAGGTTGAGGATGGGTTCGTGGAAACAGGAACAGTTTTGTGAAGGGAACAAAATGCCACTTTCGAGTAAGTCAGCCTCAATGCATGGAATTAACATGATATCTCTACCTCCCAGCCAGCTCCCATCAAGGCTTATTTTTAGCTGCTCTTTCAGACCCTGCACAGGGATGTTCCTTAGGTGATGTGGCTCAGTTCCAGCTCTCAGTCCCCAGGGCTAGGACAGGGAGGCAAACACTTCCCGTGTTGAACTCGGAATTGCCTTTCGCCAGCCCCTCTCTGTGCTAAAGCTGTGCTTGGCTCCCTGGGTGGCAGAGGCAGTGGCCCAGCCCCAGCTGTGCACAGGGCAGCAGGATGGGGAGCAGCACTGGCATGGCACTGGCAGCAGCACCGGCACAGGAACCCGCAGCTGCTCCCTGCCCTGGCCGCGTCCCTGCAGGCGGCTCAGCCCCGGGACAAGGTCCAGGGCCGTGCCAGCCAGGTGCAGATAACACACCTGGGAAGAAGGAAGGAAGGAAGGCCAGGCACCCACCTTGTTTGTGCGAGGGTTCAGCATGAGGGGCTTGCCCTTCTCCTTGGTGTGCAGGCTGCGCCGCGCCATCGCGCCGGGCGCCGCGGCCGCGCGCAGTCGGGACAGCATCCTGCCTGCCTCCCTGCCTTCCTGCCTCTGCAGCAGCACCTGGAGAGGCAAAGGGAACGCTCAGGCACCGCACAGAGACAGCACGACCCAGCCCAGCACCCCCAGGGCGCCTGCTGCCACGGGGAAGCACAGGCAGCGTCAGACTCCTTCTCGCACCGTGAAGTGACGGCCCCAAACCGGCCAGGAGGAGGGAAAAGAGGGAAGGGCTTGGAATGCCGAGGGCACAGAGTGGAGGGAACACACAGGGACCCTGATGGGAACTGGCAGGACCTGTGGGCAGCCGGCTCTGCCTCGGTGTTGCCTTACACCATCACGGCAGGGCAGAAATGCCAGCTGCAACTTTAACTGCCCACGGCGAACCGGCTCCGGCGCAAATGCCAGCGGGACAGGACAGGGAAGGGACAGCCACAAAGTCCTCACTGAGACCCTCTGGAGCTTCCCAACAGTGAAATCTCCTGGGCTGGAAAACACGGGGGAGAAGCTGAGTCTGTCAGGGTATTAACACTGTGCTGTGACAAAACCTGGAATTAAAACGGCCAAAAACTCCACTGGACTATGGATTCCAGGCTTAGGTTTTTACAATTCCAATTTTAATTACAATTAAAACCAGAAAGATTATTTTCACAGAGAATATATCCTTTTATGTAAGGGATGTTTCCCTAAAAGAACTTCAACAGTGTTAGTACAACCCCAGTTCTAACCCTGACAGGTGTTATCAGCTCTTGATCTCACCTTACTGCAGCTATACATTCACAGGCAGGGACAGCAAGGCAGGCACAAAAACGAGACATCTTTAAGGAATGAAATGATGCATGGCTTGGATTTTTAATTTCTTCCAGATGGGAGGCAAAATTGAATTAAGGAACAGAACTTCATTATCTTAAATATTGCCTGAATACTTTAGAAGACCTTCCTATAATCAAATTTGCATGTAACCAGCTTTTAAGATGGCAGGCTGGTCTTACAAGTCACAATCTGAGTGTTTTCTTGAAAATCTTCCCAAGCATTAAAAAAACCAGCAAACATTTAATGTTTTTCATCACCAATTCCGCCTGAGTTTCTCTTCTACCCACTAGGAAATGTAGAGGGAAGCTGTTCTGCATTCAGAACCATCCCTTTCCCTCAACCTTTACTTTGTTTAGGCTGTGGATGACAAAAGCTGCTCTCAAAACCCCTGTGTTAGTTTGTTTTGGGGTAATGGAAGCCTTGCCAGCACAACAAACAAACGTTGCCTCTAACATGATTGTTCCTCCCCAAACCTGCTCGTGGTGGAGCGAGCACAGCTGGTCACCACAGGATCAGACAGGGAAATTAACTCTGTGCTGAAAAGCACATCAACTTCAGGATCACCACTTTCAGATTTAACTGGCTGTGGCTCTGGCTGCTCATTTGCAGGTCCATCTCCCTGGGCACAGAGGCCAGAAATGGTCTGTGACCCCAGTGCCACACAAACCCCACCCAGAGTCCCACCTGGATTCAACCTGTCACCAGCAAACACCTCAAAAAAGGAAACAAAAAGTAGGACAGGCGCCCCACCTCACCTCACTCTAATTAAATTCAAATTGCTTCATTGCAATTAAATGAGCATTTAAGAACCGAACGAGATTGTGGCCCAGATTCACCTTTATTTGATCAACTGACTCTGATCAACGAGGCAGAGGGAAAAGAGGGGAAGAAATGGGGGAAAGGAGGGAAAAGGGGAAAAAAAGGGGAGGGAAAGGGAGGAAGATGGGGAAAAAGGGGAGGGAAAGAGGGGAAAGAGGGGAAAAGAGGGAAAAAGAGGGAAAAAGAGGGGAAAAGAGGGGAAAAGAGGGGAAAAGAGGGGAAAAGAGGGGAAAAGAGGGGAAAAGAGGGGAAAAGAGGGGAAAAGAGGGGAAAAGAGGGGAAAAGAGGGGAAAAGAGGGGAAAAGAGGGGAAAAGAGGGGAAAAGAGGGGAAAAGAGGGGAAAAGAGGGAAAAAGAGGGAAAAAGAGGGAAAAAGAGGGAAAAAGAGGGAAAAAGAGGGAAAAAGAGGGAAAAAGAGGGAAAAAGAGGGAAAAAGAGGGAAAAAGAGGGAAAAAGAGGGAAAAAGAGGGAAAAAGAGGGAAAAAGAGGGAAAAAGAGGGAAAAAGAGGGAAAAAGAGGGAAAAAGAGGGAAAAAGAGGGAAAAAGAGGGAAAAAGAGGGAAAAAGAGGGAAAAAGAGGGAAAAAGAGGGAAAAAAGGGAAAAAAGGGAAAAAAAGGGAAAAAGAGGAGAAAAAGAGGGAAAAGAGAGGAAAAGAGGAGAAAAAGAGGGGGAAAAAGGGAAAAGAGGGGAAAAGGGGGAAAAAGGAAAAAAGGGGGGAAAAGGGGAGAAAAAGGGGGGAAAACGAGGGAAAAGAAGGGGGAAAGAGGTGGAAAAGAAGGAGGAAAGAGGAGGGAAAGGTGGGAAAAGGCGGGGGGAAGAGGGAAAAAGGGGGAAAGAGGGGGGAAAGAGGTGTGATACAACTCTTGCTTTCTTCTCTGACCGGTGGGAGAGGAGACTTGCTCCTCTCTGAGGTGTCACACCAGCACCTAAAATTATTCTGTTGGTGGCGGTGTGTCAGGCTCATAAAGGGGGAGAATCAGGTTTCATTTTCCAGCGAGCCCTCTGTTCAGATCCCAGAGACACGAGCCCAGCACAGAACCCGAGGGAGCCCTGAGCCCTCCCTGCCCTGCTCCTGCCATTGTTCCCTGCTGCTGTTTGCTCTGCCATCCTGCGCGTCTCCCACAGCTCCTTCTGTCACACGGCTCGGAAGGGCTTGTCCCCAAAGTGCGCCCCAAGGTGACCCCACGCAGCGGGAAATCCTTCCCCGTGCCTGCCCACAGCCCTCTGGGACCCACCCCAGCTCTGCTGGCCGCCTGCCCTGGCCCCTGGACTCGTGGGATGCAAAGCCTCACGTGGAGAGCACTTCATTTTTGGGGAGCTGAAAGCACAAATCTGGGGAAAGGTCCCCAAACCACAAGGGGATGAAAGGGCTGGACCCTGCTGCTGTCTGGGCAGGCTTTAAAATGGTTTGTGATGGTTTTGTAGCAGAGAGGCCAGGCTTGAGAGGGTGGTGGTTTCACCAAAAGACAAGGAGAGAGAATTCTGAGGCTGACAGAGAATCCCAGAGTGGTTTGGGTGGGAAGAGACCTCAAAGCTCATCCAGTGCCACCCCTGCCATGGCAGGGACACCTTCCACTGTCCCAGGCTGCTCCAATTCCCATCCAGCCTGGCCTTGGGCACTGCCAGGGATCCAGGGGCAGCCACAGCTGCTCTGGGCACCCTGTGCCAGGGCCTGCCCACCCTCCCACCAGCAATTCCTTCCCAATATCCCACCCAGCCCTGCCCTCTGGCACTGGGAGCCATTGCCTGTGTCCTGTCCCTGCATGCCTTGTCCCCAGTCCCTGTGCAGCTCTCCTGGAGCCCCTTCAGGCCCTGGCAGGGGCTCTGAGCTCTCACACGCACAGGGCTGAGGTTGTGCAAGGGGGAATTGGGAAGAAAGAAGCAGAACTGAATGAGGAATAAATTCCTGACCAAACTTGTGTCAGCACAACCAGGATCTCTGTTCTCCCTTGACAGTGGTGAGAACTAAACAAGACTGCACCTCTAGACTGAGTCCAGCTCATTTTGAACTTGCTGTGTCACAACTTAAGGGGATTAAATCCTTCAGCACAGCAGAGGACAGCTCCCTGCTGTGCCTTATCAGGAGGCATCTGACCAGGTCAAACTAATTACCAATACACAAGTGCCCTTATCTGGGAGCAAACGCTCCGCCGCTCCAATTATGGATTCGCTAAATGGCAAACCCTATTTTTAAGAGAAAGGTTCATCACGCTCTTATAAGGCAGAATTAGGTGGGTCAGAGAGTCGGGAAGCTCAGAGTCAATTACAGCACGGCCAGCTTCAATTACTGCCCGGGCTGCCTGACCTGTGGGCTGCCCTCAGTGCCAAGGGCTGCACAGCAGCCCGTGCTGCATGACTCTGCAGCCTGCCCTCAGCCTGCAGCGTGGGGAAACACAAATGCACTTACTGCTCCTGAAATCCTGCCTCAGTGCCTCCTCCCAGGCCTCTTGTTGTATTCAGAAACTATGTAGAGGAGGTTTTTTTATTCCACTGACAAGCTGAAATCATTAGTTCAGTGCCCCCACAGAATTACCAATCTTTCAGGCCTCAAACATTTCAAGTATTTTCTCCTTTGTCCCCACAGCAATCCCTCTGGTGAGCCTGCAGCACCTCAGGGCTGGTGTGGATGCACCATGCACTCCATTCTCCTTTTTTTTGTCAGTAATAACCAGCCCAGCCTGGCCCACCCAGGCATGACACAAACCAGGCACACACAGCCTGGCTTCATCACTTCATCAATGATAAAGCAGTCTAAAATTATTAAATTAGGCAGGCACCAGCTATAAGTGTGTCTCCCCACGAGACTTCCACCTGAAGACAGCAGCTCTCCCTGCACCCTCCAGCAGGCCAAGGAGTCACCTCCATCCCAGGAGGAAGGAGAGGAGGATGAGGGACGTGGTTCTGCACAGCAGCTCAGCACCTCTGCCTCCCTCAGCTGAGCAAAGTCAGCAGCAAACAGCAGCAAAACCATTCCAGCTTCCCTCCAGCAAGGTCCTGGGCCAGTGCTTTAAAGGACATTTCTAAGGCACCTTGAGATCTGCAGATTAAAAGAAACACTCAGGGGCAGAAATTACTAATGTAATCAGAAGTGTTTGGCAGAGGCAGGAGGGTTGTTTTGGAAGCAGATCTTT
Source organism: Oenanthe melanoleuca (assembly GCF_029582105.1). Lineage (NCBI taxonomy): Eukaryota > Metazoa > Chordata > Aves > Passeriformes > Muscicapidae > Oenanthe > Oenanthe melanoleuca. Next base: position 75,987,936 of record NC_079362.1, on the reverse strand, counting down.
AGCATACTGGAATTGCTTTTCTTCCCTTTTATTCTGAGGCAGCCAGTTCAACGGGGAGGAAAGTCAGGTGTGAGCACTGAAGCAGAGTGAGCTCCCCACCTGAGGCTGGGAACAGGCACTGAGCAAAGCACACTCAGGTGAACTCAGGTGAGAATGATTTCAGAACACCCTCCTAAAGAGAGCATTTGTCAATTACTGCAGCTTTCAGTATTATCAGACTTCTTGCAGCACCTGCAGAAAGCAGGGCTGAATTGTTTGGTGTTGGAATCTTCAGAACTACTGGCAGCAGCTCTCACCAGACAACATCAGAGAGCTGTGTTTTCATACAAGAACGAGCCAGACCTGAATATTCTGCTTCTTAAGCACCAGAGAGTCCATTATCTTTTACTGTGGAAGCTGCAGCAGCAGTATTTTTGGCCAAGTCTGACAAGATGTATTGACATCCTTGATTTATTTTAATCCATGAAACTAGGAGGGCTACTGGTGGTGAAGGTAAGGACAAAGACCTTATCCTAGAACTCTCAGGAATACTCCAGGAGTAAGCAGAAAGACAAGAAAGTTCTCTTCTGGAGAACTGGCACACCTCCTGTGCTGGAGCTGTTCAACTCAGGAACATTTTTTGAGTATTTTTGGTTGAGAGGTGGACAAGGATGCTCCCAACAACTGCTGCACTTGTGAACGGGAGTTCCTCCTGGGAAAGAGTGAAGATTCCTCAGCACTGGGCACAGAGAAACCGAGCTGCTGGTAGCCCAGGGCTGGCCAGGTGAAGTGCAAGCCTGCCAATCTCTCACAAACCTCGGCGTGCACTGGGCTTAGGGCTTTAAAAAGAAATACCCCACCCCAGCTACAGAAGAACCTGAGGATCTGTGCATGCACCAGGAGCTAGCAGAGCTGCTTCTGCTGCGGGGAAGGTGCAGGCACAGCTCGTAAAGATGAACGCTCAATTAGTACTCACTCAACCACGCACTTTGACAGCTTCTGCCTTAATTTGCAGGAGAAAAAGCTCCAGATCTTGCCTGCACTCAAGCTGCTGACTCACAAGCCACCGCACAGGACTAGCAGAACTTTCCTCCTGTGACTGCAGCACACGGTTTGTTTTAAAACACAGGCTCAGGTTAATTTTCTACAGATCTTATTGTGTCTAATAAGGCATTAGACACTGCTGGCTGCACACTCATGGGGCCACGTTCTGCCCAGCTCTTTCGTTTGCCCACATGTGAATTACAGGTACACAGAAAACCTCCCTCTGATGTTCGCTGCTCTTTGGAATTACCAACACAAAGACACCAAATAACCGACATTTGGTGCTTTAGATCTTGCTTGGCTGCAAGACTGTCCTTTTTCACCAACCCTTTATCAACGTCTGGGGGTTTTTTTTCCTATTAACTATGGGATTCTTGCCACGACACAACACCGCGGGCTGCTCGGACAACAGCGCTCGGTCAGTATTTTCTAGCTGAGCGTGGAGCCAGCGTGTCAGCCACAGGAGCAGGCAGCCGGGAGGCCAAACCCAAACGCTGAACTCTATAAAAGTACCAGGCGGCGCTTCCTGCCTGCTCCAAGGCCGCGCCAGCTGCTCCGCTCCTTCCCAACTTTCACTCGCAGGGCCCGGGGAGGCGAGGGCGGCCCGGGCCCGCGCTGATCCGTCTGTCAGCCCCGGGGCTGCTCCCCGGCGCCGGGCGGGCTCCGGCCGCAGGGCCCAGGCTGCCGCCGCCCGCCGCAGGCCGAGCCCCGGGGCCCGGCAGCGCCGCGCTGCCCGGCGGCGCTTCCCCCGCCGCGCCGGGCCGGGCCGGGCGCTCGGAGCAGCGCGGGCGGGCTCCATCCCCTCCCCGCGCCCGGCCGGCCTCCAGCCCCTCAGGGCGCGCCGGGCTGAGAACGAGAGACAGAGGCCTGTGGTGGCGCCGCCGCTGCTGTGTAATTGTTACCAGAACGGGATCTACCTCCTCCTGCGGCTGCTGCCCGCTGAACGATGCCGGCCGAGGGCTTGTTCCGACTGAGCGAGAGCAGCGCCCGCCCGCCGGAGCTGCGTCCACCGCGGAACCCGCCACTGAATGCAGCCAACACCGAGGCGCCGGGGAGGGACACCCCGGGAGGCGGGTGCTGGCTGGGATTGGCGGCTCAAGCAGCCAATAGAAAGGAAGTAAGCTCGCATGCGACGGCGGCGGTTGGCCAATGAGCGCTTTATCCCGCCCCCGCAGAGGGGAAAGCGGGACAGGGGCGGCGGGGCGGGGTCTCACAAAGGTCAATAGGCCTGGGCGACAGCCAATCAGCGCGAGGGGGCGGGGCGAGGGGCGGGGATGGGAGTGTGAGGGAATGGGAATGGGAATGGGGATGGGGATGGGAATATAGATATGGATGGGAATGGGGATGGGAATAGGAATATGGATATGGATGGGAATGGGAATATGGAATGGGAATGGGGATGGGAATGGGAATATGGATATGGATGGGGATGGGGAATGGGGATGGGGATGAGAATGGGAATATGGATATGGATGGGAATGGGGATGGGAATAGGAATATGGATATGGATGGGAATGGGAATATGGATATGGATGGGAATGGGGATGGGAATGGGAATGGGAATATGGATGGGAATGGGGAATGGGAATGGGGATGGGGATGGGAATATAGATATGGATGGGAATGGGGATGGGAATAGGAATATGGATATGGATGGGAATGGGAATATGGATATGGATGGGAATGGGAATGGGGAATGGGAATGGGAATATGGATATGGATGGGGATGGGGAATGGGGATGAGAATGGGAATATGGATATGGATGGGGATGGGGAATGGGGCTGAGAGTGGGGATGGGAATGGGAATGGGAATATGGATATGGATGGGGATGGGGAATGGGGATGGGAATGGGAATGGGAGGGGATGGGGATGGGGAGGCAGGGGACAGGAAATGGGGAATGGGAATGGGAATGGGGATGGGGATGGGGATGGGGATAGGAGGCGATGGGAATATAGATGGGGATGGGAATGGGATTGAGGGAGGGAGAGGATGGGAAATGGGGAACGGAGATGGGGATGGGAATGGGGATGGGAATGGGGATGGGGGAGGGAGGGGACGGGAAATGGGGGATGGGAATGGGAAAGGGAATGGGAATGGGAGGGGATGGGAATATGAATGGGGATGGGGATAGGAGGGGATGGGAATATGGATGGGGATAGGAGAGGATGGGAATGGGGATGGGGATAGGAGAGGATGGGAATGGGGATGGGGATAGGAGAGGATGGGAATGGGGATAGGAGAGGATGGGAATATGGATGGGGATGGGGATAGGAGAGGATGGGAATATGGATGGAGATGGGAATGGGATTGGGGGAGGGAGGGGATGGGGAATGAGGAATGGGAATGGAGGTGGGGAAAGGGAATATGTATGGGAATATGGATGGGAATGGGGAATGTGGAATGGGGATGAGAATGAGAATGGGTATGGAGATGGGAATGGGAATGGGAATGTGAGGGGATAGGGCTGTGAGGAGCAGGATGTGTAGGGAGTGTGGGATCCACGGGCAGTGCGGGATCCACGGGCAGTGTGGGATCCACGGGCAGTGCGGGATCCACGGGCAGTGCTGGATCCACGGGCACTGTGCGTTCCACGGGCAGTGTGGGATCCACGGGCAGTGCGGGATCCACGGGCAGTGCGGGATCCACAGGGAGCTGGGATCCACGGGCAGTGCGGGATCCACGGGCAGTGCGGGTTCCACGGGCAGTGTGGGATCCACGGGCAATGCGGGATCCACGGGCAGTGTGCGATCCACGGGCAGTGCGGGATCCACGGGCAGTGTGCGATCCACGGGCAGTGCCGGATCCACGGGCAGTGCCGGATCCACGGGCAGTGCGGATCCACGGGCAGTGCGGGATCCACGGGCAGTGTGCGATCCACGGGCAGTGCCGGATCCACGGGCAGTGCCGGATCCACGGGCAGTGCGGATCCACGGGCAGTGCGGGATCCACGGGCAGTGCGGGATCCACGGGCAATGCGGGATCCACGGGCACTGCGGGATCCACGGGCAGTGTGCTATCCACGGGCAGTGCGGGATCCACAGGGAGCTGGGATCCACGGGCACTGTGGGATCCACGGGCAATGCGGGATCCACGGGCAGTGTGGGATCCACGGGCAGTGTGAGATCCACGGGCAGTGTGGGTTCCATGGGCAGTGCGGGATCCACAGGGAGCTGGGATCCACGGGGAGCTGGGATCCACGGGCAGTGCGGGTTCCACGGGCAGTGCGGGATCCACGGGCAGTGTGGGTTCCATGGGCAGTGCGGGATCCACGGGCAGTGCGGGATCCACGGGCAGTGTGAGATCCACGGGCAGTGCGGGATCCACAGGGAGCTGGGATCCACGGGCACTGTGGGATCCACGGGCAGTGTGGGTTCCATGGGCAGTGTGGGATCCACGGGCACTGCGGGATCCACGCGCGGACACGGCTGTCGCGCCGTGTGCAGCGGGCGGTGGGATCGCGGCTCGGGGTCAGTCTCCGGGCAGGCTGCGGGGAGAGGCGGAGCGGGAGGCAGGAGCAGAGGGCAGGGACATGGGTCACTGCACGCAGCGTTCCCTGGAGCGGCGTGGGAGAGCTCCCGTGGCCAGGGCCGCCTGCTGGGTGTCCTGCGTGGAGCGGGAGCGCCGGGAGCCCGCGGAGCCACAGCCCGGGGGTGAGCCTGCCCGGCTGGGACACCCGACAGGAATCCCTGCTCCCTGTGCTTACCGCACTGGTTATGGATTCCAGATCCATATGGATCCCTGCTCCCTGTGCTTACCGCACTGGTTATGGATTCCAGATCCATATGGATCCCTGCTCCCTGTGCTTACCGCACTGGTTATGGATTCCAGATCCATATGGATCCCTGCTCCCTGTGCTTACCGCACTGTTTATGGATTCCAGATCCATATGGATCCCTGCTCCCTGTGCTTACCGCACTGTTTATGGATTCCAGATCCATATGGATCCCTGCTCCCTGTGCTTACCGCACTGTTTATGGATTCCAGATCCATATGGATCCCTGCTCCCTGTGCTTACCGCACTGTTTATGGATTCCAGATCCATATGGATCCCGCACTCTGCATGGATCCCGCACTCCCCGTGGATCCCGCACTCCTTGTGGATCCAACACTCCTTGTGGATCCAACACTCCTTGCGGATCCCAAACTCCCTATGGATCCCACATTCTGTATGGGTCCCACACTCTCCATGGATCCCACACTCCCTGTGGATCCCAGATCCCTGTGCATCCCACACTCCTTATGGATCCTACACTCCCTATGGATCCCATATTCTCTATGGATCCCACACTCCCCATGGATCCCACACTCCCCGTGGATCCCACACTCCCATGGATCCCATATTCTCCATGGATCCCACACTCCCCATGGATCCCACACTCCTATGGATCCCATATTCTCCATGGATCCCACACTCCCCATGGATCCCACACTCCCATGGATCCCATATTCTCTATGGATCACACACTCCCATGGATCCCAGCTCCCTATGGATACTCTGGGTCACCAGCAGAAGGCTTGTCTGCAGTCACCGGGGCAGCCAGCACCGCAGGTCAGCACTGGAACTGCACAGAAAGAGCAGAACCAACTCTCCTCACACACTCACCCTCCTCCTCCTCCTCCTGGCCCTGGGTCCTGCTGGGTCTCACCCTCCTCACACACTCACCCTCCTCACACACTCACCCTCCTCCTCCTCCTGGCTCTAGGGTCCTGGGGGGTCTCGCCCTCCTCCTCCTCCTGGCTCTGGGTCCTGCTGGGTCTCACCCTCCTCCTCCTCCTGGCCCTGGGTCCTGGGGGGTCTCACCTGGCTGGGAGTGACCCCTGTCCCCAGCTCAGCTGCAGATGTTCGGAGAGGGAGAGCACAGGGATATGGAGCACGACAGCTCAGCCCATCCCAGCCTCCCCTCCAGCCCAAACCCAGATGTTGTCAGACTTTGGGACTGTTAATCACAGAGTTCTGGAATGGTTTGGAAAGGACCTTAAAGCTCATCAGTGAGCAGCACTTTCCACTGTCCCAGGCTGCTCCAATTCCCATCCAGCCCGGCCTTGGGCACTGCCAGGGATGCAGGGGCAGCCACAGCTGCTCTGGGCACCCTGTGCCAGGGCCAGCAATTCCTTCCCAATATCCCATCCATCCCTGCCTGCTCTCAGTTAAAACCAGAAATTTTTATTCTAACACGAACTTCTGTTAAGTAAGAATTTTAATTCCCTGCCACGGAGCACGATTTAAACAGTTTGATGTGCGAAGGAGCACGGAGCAGTTAAAAGCAGCAGAGTCACTATAGTAACAGTATCAGATATTTAAACCCACTTAATCAAACCCCCTCTCCTAATTACGATTTTGAGGAGTGTCATGGAGAGCACGTTCAGCTTTCTCCGCCTGCTCCCGGCTCTGAATCGCTCCCGAACAAAGCTGCTCCGCACCTCCAAACAAAGGAGATTGCGAAAATAACCCGCGAGGTCATGGCTAAAAATATCCCGAATGGGAGGCATTTAGCAAGGCCTGGCTGCGCACAAACTGCACGAACCGCTGGTGCCGTTAATCCGCGCGGCTGCGGAGGGGCCGGGGGATATTCCCGGGATCACCGAACGAGCAGCTGAGCCCCGCGGAGCCCGCTGAGCCGCGCTTTGTTGGGAAAGAGCGGCCGAGCCGCGATTAGTCACGGCGGGGAACAACCTGCGCCCCGCGGCTGGGGGACAGATGGCATTTACAGACATTTACAGATGGCATTTGCAGATGGCATTTACAGACATTTACAGACATCATTTACAGACAGAGCCCCAGCGGCCCCCTCTGGCTCTGCTCGCCCCCAAACCCAGGGAAGCTCCCAAAGCCTGTCCGGGATACAGGTCGCTGTGCGGAGGACAGCGCCCCGTGCCGCGGAGGGCAGCGGGGTTGTGGGATCACAGGATCCCTGGGGTTGCAAAAGTCCAGCCCTGTCCCCAGCGCTGCCCAGGCCACCGCTGACCGCTGTCCCCAGTGCCACAGCTCAGGGATGGGGACTCAGACAGTCCTTTCACGGAGAAACTCCTGCTGGTGCCCACCCTGAGCCTCCCCTGTCCCTGTTCCCTGGGATGAGATCCCAAATCCCTCCAGGGCTGCAGCTTTTCAGAGCGCGGGGTTTTTGCTCTATTTCTGTTTTTTAACACGGTCCCAGATCGAGTGAGTGAGTGTGGGTGGGTGACACTGTCCCTGCTCCTTGCTGCAGCTGTGAGCTGCTCCTGGCACCGGCCTGGGGCTCAGCCCCGGCATCGTCCCAGCGCAGCAGTGCCACTGTCACCTGGGGGTGGCGCTGTCACCTGGGGAGTGCAACTGTCACCTGGGGGTGCCACTGTCACCTGGGGAATGTGCCACTGTCACCTGAGGGTGGCACTGTCACCTGGGGAGTGGCACTGTCACCTAGGGAATGTGCCACTGTCACCTGGGGGTGCCACTGTCACCTGGAGGGTGCCACTGTCACCTGGAGGGTGGCACTGTCACCTGGGGAATGTGCCACTGTCACCTGGGGGTGGCACTGTCACCTGGGGGTGCCACTGTCACCTGGAGGGTGGCACTGTCACCTGGGGAATGTGCCACTGTCACCTGGGGGTGGCACTGTCACCTGGGGGTGCCACTGTCACCTGGGGAAGGTGGCACTGTCACCTGGAGGGTGGCACTGTCACCTGGGGGTGGCACTGTCACCTGGAGGGTGGCACTGTCACCTGAGGGTGGCACTGTCACCTGGGGAAGGTGGCACTGTCACCTGGGGAAGGTGGCACTGTCACCTGGAGGGTGGCACTGTCACCTGAGGGTGGCACTGTCACCTGGGGGTGGCACTGTCACCTGGGGAAGGTGGCACTGTCACCTGAGGGTGGCACTGTCACCTGGGGAGGGTGGCACTGTCACCTGGAGGGTGGCACTGTCACCTGAGGGTGGCACTGTCACCTGAGGGTGGCACTGTCACCTGGGGAGGGTGGCACTGTCACCTGAGGGTGGCACTGTCACCTGAGGGTGGCACTGTCACCTGGGGGTGGCACTGTCACCTGAGGGTGGCACTGTCACCTGAGGGTGGCACTCCACTGTCCCCATCTGCCCCCCAATTCTCTCCCACGTTCCTGGGGCTCAGTTCAGGGAATTCCTGCAGGGATCTGCCCTGAGCCCTGTCCCCAGGTGCCACCTCCACTCTTTAAATCCTCCAGGGATGGGGACTCAGCCCTGCCCTGAGCAGCTGGGCCAGGCATGGACAGACCTTCAGCTAAAGAAATGTTCCAATATCCACCTGAGCCCCCCTGGCCCTGAGCCCGTTCCCTCTCCTCCTGTTCCCTGGGATAAGATCCCAAATCCCCCCGGCTGTCCCCTCCTGTCAGGGAGTTGTGCAGAGCCACAAGGTCCCCCCTGAGCCTCCTTTTCTCCAGGCTCAGCCCCTTTCCAGCTCCCTCAGCCTCTCCTGGGGCTCCAGCCCCTCGGTGTCTCTGTTTCTGGGTCTCTGTGCCACGGAACAACAGCAGCAGCTGTTTGTGCTCCTCCGCCCGGCTCCCATCTCCGTATTTGGTGCTCACTCCCTCGGTTCCCGCTGGCTCTCCGGGGCTGTTGCTGCTCTGCTGTCACCAGGAGAAGAGCCCTGGGCGCTCCTGGGCTCCGCAAACCCGCCCAGCACGGCGGGAGCTGCCGCTGCTGCCCAGCGCTGCCCACTGCCCCCCGGCCACGGCTCGCCCGCTGCGGGCTGGGGGCTCGTCCGAACAGATTTGTTCTGTGCTCCCCCCACGTTCCCTGCGCACAGGGCTTATTTATTTTATTACCAGGGCTCCTTTCCAGAGGGTTTGTGCCAAATTGAAACTGCATCTCCCAAAAATCATCACTGTTTGAGGGCAGTGCTCCTAAATCACACCGGGGTGCTTTCCTAAGCCGCTCCCACCACCCTAAATCTGTGTTCTGTTTCTCTTCAGAGTTTTCCTACACTTCTGGCCATCTTCTGCTTCTCTTTTTTCTCTTTCCTGAAGAGAACTTCCTTTTTCCTCCATTTTTCTCATGATAAGCCTTAGTGATTTTAACCACTTCGTGCCTGATGAAGGCTTTTGCTCCCCGCCCTTGAGACAGTTTTGTCTCTCCTTTCTGTAGCACTTCCTGTTTTTCAAATATCTTATTTAAAGTAGCATCACCAGCAGTGCACCCTGTGTTCTTGGCTTTTTCTATCATCAGTCCCTGATGCAAACCAATAAACCTGAATAATCTCTGTTCTGGTTGCCCAGATCTGTCCTTCCATTCCTTCCGTGGTGCTCCCATAAATTCACTGATAGTGTCGCTGCGTGTGCACAGATAACAGAGAACAAATTATTATTTAAGCAGTGGCATTGGCTTCTATCTCGCCCCAATCTCAGAAGGTTTTGAGCAGGGACTAGCAGAACAAGCCATCCCTCAGAAGGAGGTTTGATAACAACAGGCCTTCTGCTCTTTATTATTATTATTTTTAAATTTAAAAAAGCAGCGTTGATCGTTCCAAGCCTGACACAGAGAGGTGACCCCGCTGACTCCTTCCATTTGCACGAGGCTGCAGCAGGAACAGGCAGTAAAGATGAGGGGTACCCCGAGGCAAGGTTTGTGAAGGAAAATAATGTCTTTTAGTGCACCAATTCCACTCAAAGATATCACTGCTCCCCACCAGCCTTGCCCTGTTCACTTCTTCAGAGCAGCAGCACAGCTAGGAGTGTTTACTCTGTTTCCCTGCTCTGCATTCAGTCCTGACTGGTAATTCCATTCTTTTTAAAGTGTTCCTGCACAAAACTTCTCGTTTAGCCTTGCTGGGCTCCAGGGTTGAGAAGTGCCAGCCCACACTGTGCTGAGTGACAAATCCCTTTGTGACCCTCATTGTGGGCTAACAGGTTTGTCCTTTGCTGCTTTTTAATCTGCACTTGGAAGTGAATTAAGTTTTACTTTCTCTCACGTTTTTCTTTCTCTTCTGGTGACCCGCAGCCTCTTTTCAGGCCAGTCTGACCTCGGGCTGTGGGTTGGTCTAATCTGCTGAGCTCCAGGGCAGCCAGGACCCCGGGGGGATTCTCACCAGGGACACGGTGACAGATCCCGGGGCGGGCTGGTGGCGGGTGGCATTCTGCCCGGACAGAAGGAAGATGTGTATGGTGGGGATGGTAAATTTGTCGAGGTAAATCATGATGAGGGACAGAAATTCTCCTGATGAAGCTGACCCAGGTAGCCCAGAGAGGTGATGGGTGTCCCGTCCCTGGAAGAATTTGGGGCTCTGAGCACCCCGGTCCAGCAGAGACCACAGCGAGCAGCTTTCACAGGGACAACAACTGCAGTAATTTTAATGTTTTATCCCCGAATAAACCTCCGTTCATCCCCTAATAAACCTCCTTTCATCTCCTGAAAAACCCTGATTTTCTGCTGGCAATCACGGCAAACCCCCTTCCTCCCAGCGCGTCTTGTACCCATTGAAACCGATAAATTGAAACATTTTTTTACAAGTGCTGCACCACCAGTCCCAGCTCCGGTGCTCACACACGGCAGGATTTCCCTGAAATACCCACCAGCATCACCCCAGGGCTCGGCGCTGCTTCATCTCCGGGGGGAGCGCAGGAGGATGCTGCGGGCTGGACCATCCCCCAGCCGGGTCAGGGCAGCAGGCTGGGCCCAAGCACAGAGCCGAGCTCAGCAGCAGGGCAGGACTGCCCTCTTCTGATGGCTCGGGAGACGCCGAGCCAGCTTTGCTCCAGACTAAAACCGCAGAATCCGCCGCGGTCCCGCTGAGCCCGGCTCGGCTGGGAGCGGGTCGGGCAGCAGGGAGGGGGTCTAACCCCACCGCAGGGTCCGGTTTAAGATCTGCACCCGGGTTTAAGGTTTGGAAATCAGCGCTGCGCGGTCTCTCCCCTCGCAGGCTGTGCGTGGTGCCGCGGTTTGTGACTGGACCTCGCAGAACCGGATCGTAATGATGAATATAATGTAGTTCGTGTAAGAATTATATAGTAGTGTAAAGAAAGCAGTATTTGTAAGAGCAAAGAAAAAAAAAAGCTAAAACCAAACTACAGACAGAAAGGGCACAGATGGCTCGATTATACCATTATAACATCCAACAAAAGCAGGACAGCCCAAATTAACAACTTAATAGACCCAGCTGCAGCAGAGATGGCTCTGTCCAGGGGGACACCCAAGCAACCCTTGATTAAAGATAATCAACGCCTTGGGAAAATTATATCTGAATGCCCGATTTCCCTAAACTAAGATCGGCAAAATACATCTCAATGCCTTCCCAAAAGCCAGGACATGTCCTCGTCAGAATTCATCGTCTCCCAGGATATGGTTTTGTCCAGCTCAAGGCAGTGAAATAAAACTACATGAATATGCTGAACGATGAGAGAAGACAAAGATCTCCGCTCCGGGCAAGGAAACCTGTATAAAAACTGAACTAACTAAAGCGGGTTTGTGAGCATTGGGGGATCTGATGCGATAGAGATCAGATCACAGTGTGCTCACCCAGTGCCGACCCCGGGCTCGGCTCTGTACCCTAGTTTTGATTGTGGCTATCGAGGACCGTCTTTCGGTCGCAAAATAAATATCGCTTATTTTAAACATATTTAATTCGGCTTGATTACGTTCTCATTTATGACAGGATCAGCTCCGTGCGCGCTCCTGTCCTGCTTTAACCAATTTCTGGGAGCAAAACCACCCGATCTCCGCAGTGAGCAGGGAGCTGATGAGCAGAGTGCTGGCAGCGGTTTGCTGCTTCTCCTGCCCTCAATCAGGGTCAGGATTGAAGCTTGAGGGACAGATTTCTTGCTCAGACTTGGTTGTTTATTAAGTCTTATCTAAGAGAGTTCTGCAGCACTTCTGCTAAAAACGAACGAAACAATAAAAACGAATCTAGCTAGGTCTTTGAAAACCTAACTACCCAATTAAAAACTAACACCTGTATTATTTATACTTTTGCCCCAATAGCCAAACTCCTGTGACCTGCAGTGCAGCACTAACTATCCAACCAAAACTCCTACCTGGAATCATGAAGAAGAAGGAACAAGAATGGACAAAGAGACAATGCCCAAAACCCTCCATCTTGCTCCCATACCTACTATTATATTTTAAAACCCCAAATTGCAAACCCTTCACCCTGTGAAATCACACACTTTTATTCAAACTGCACACCAGTGATTTTGATGCATCACTCAGATTTGGAATCCCTCTCCAAGGCCCCAACTCAGAAGCAGTGTTCTCCAGGGGGTCAGTGCCAGGTTTCTGGGGAGGAGAAGTGGTTTTTGCCATTTTTGGGGTTTTTTTTTGACCTGTCATTCCCTTTCTAGGCGGTGCTGACCCACAGAGCTCCCTCCGTGTCCTGCTCACAATCCTCTGCAGGATTTCACCCTCATGTGCTCTCCCTGGACGTGTGCTGCCAGCCAAACCCTGAAATCCAACTCCTGCTGCAGGAGAGGGCTGGCACTAAAACCTGAAACACCCAGGTGGGAAAACACCTGAGTTTGTACATCTCAGACAGAGAGGAGAGGGCAGGAATCCTTCACATCTTTTTGGGGATATTCACTTTTTTTTGGGTATTCACTTTTTTTGGGGTATTCACTTTTTTGGGGTATTCACTTTTTGGGGGATATTCACTTTTTAGGGGGTATTCGCTTTTAGGGATACTCATTTTTTTGGGATATTCACTTTTTTGGGACATTCACTTTTTTGGGGTATTCACTTTTTTTGGGATATTCACTTTTTGGGGGATATTCACTTTGTTGGGATATTCACTTTTTTTGGGTATTCACTTTTTGGGGGATAGATATTCACTTTTTCGGATATTCACTTTTTGGGGCATATTCACTTTTTTGGGCATATTCACTTTTTGGGGGATATTCACTTTTTGGGGGATATTCACTTTTTGGGATATTCACTATTTTAGGATATTCACTTTTTGGGGATATTCACTTTTTTTGGGATAGTCACTGTTTTGGGGTATTCACTTTTTTGGGCATATTCACTTTTTTGGGATATTCAAAATCAATTGTGCATTTTGTCACTCCACAGAACGCACAGATCTCTGGATTTGGGACAGTGTCAGACCTGGGGCATCTGGATTGGGAAATAAGAGCCAGTTACAGAAGCTCTTTTTTGAGGAAAGCTTTTTTCAGGAGCTCTTCTGTAGTTTAAATCACAGAGAACTTAACCCAATCAAGATTTCATCAACAATGCTGTGAAAGGAAGCCTCCAATTTTTTACAAATAGGATTTTTTCACTTTTCTGAGAGCAAGGGAATTCTTAAAATCCCAGACCTACTTAGCTTTTTTTTTTTTTTTTTTTTTTTTTTTTTTTAATTTTTTTATGGTTTTTTGTTTGGGGTTTTTTTGGTGGTTTTTTTTTTATGGTTTTTTGTTTGGGTTTTTTTTGGTGGGTTTTTTTGCTGGTTTTTTTTTTTTGTTTTTGTTTTGTTTTGTTTTGTTTTGTTTTTTGTTTTGTTTTTTGTTTTTTTTTTTTTTTGTTTTGTTTTGTTTGGTTTGGTTTGTGGGCTTTTTTTGGCAGTTTCGTTTTGGTTTTTGGTTTTTTTTCCCCTCCTGGCTGAAGCCAGAGTTGTAAACAACTATGCAGTTGTTGGCTGTTATCTATTGGTTACTGCAAATTATCATTAATCACAACAATTTTGATATAGTAGAGTTTGTAATCACTTTTAACTGCTTTTGAAATAGTTTAATTTGTCAGCTTTTTGTGGCCATCCTGGCCCCTGTCTAGCTCATATCCTCATTTATGGATGGCATTTAATTTGTGGACAGTGTGATGGATGCATATTACAGTTTTGGTTCTCACAAAATATTAAAGTGGATCTAATTTTTGTGCACCATGACGCTAACTTTTGCAGAACTATATAATATATAAAAATAATGGGAGTAGCTCAGACATATTTGTGAAACAGCTGATGTTGGTCTGAAGTGCTCGTGGAAATAGTAACCCATCAGTGTGGTCAGATAATATTTACAGAATGGGTGTGAAGAGGGCCCTTGACCCCTCAAATATCATGATTTCTGCACCCACTGGCTGGGCTAAAGAATTCACAGAACACTGGGAATTAAACTTTTTGGGGGATATTCACTTTTTTGGAATATTCACTTTTCTGGGATATTCACTATTTTGGGATATTCACTATTTTGGGGATATTCACATTTTTGGGATATTCACTCTTTGGGGATATTCACATTTTTGGGATATTCACTTTTTTGGGATATTCACTATTTTGGGATATTCACTATTTTGGGGATATTCACATTTTTGGGATATTCACTTTTTTGGGATTTTCCCTTTTTTAAGATATTCACTTTTTTGGGATATTCACTCTTTTGGGATATTCAATTTTTGGTGGATATTCACTTTTTTGGGTATTCACTTTTTGGGGTATTCACTTTTTGGGGTATTCACTTTTTTGGGGTATTCACTTTTTGGGGGATATTCACTTTTTGGGGGATATTCACTTTTTTGGGATATTCACTTTGTTGGGATATTCAATTTTTTAGGATATTCACTTTTTTGGACATTCATTTCTTTGGGATATTCATTTTTTGGGGGATATTCACTTTTTTGGGATATTCGCTTTTTTGGAGTATCACTTTTTGGGGGATATTCATTTTTTTGGGTTATTCATTTTTTTGGGTTATTCATTTTTTTTGGGGCGTTCACTTTTTTTGGGATATTAATTTTTTTTGGGATATTCATTTTTCTGGGATATTCACTTTTTTTGGGGAGTATTCACTTTTTTGGGATATTCACTTTTTTGGGATATTCACTTTTTGGTGATATTCACTTTTTTGGAGAATCACTTTTTTTCTTTTTTTGGGATATTCATTTTTCTGGGATATTCACTTTTTTTGGGGAATATTCACTTTTTTGGGATATTCATTTTTCTGGGATATTCACTTTTTTTGGGGAATATTCACTTTTTTGGGATATTCACTTTTTGGTGATATTCACTTTTTTGGAGTATCACTTTTTTTTTTTTTTTTTTTTTTTTTTTTTTGAGGGATATTCACATTTTTGGGGACATTCACTTTACACAAGCCCTTCCAAAGACCCCACCCAGTCATTGCACTCTTTCCATCTCCTGATAAACTCGTGTCAATGTGACCTGCCCATCACCCCATCCCAAACACCTGGGGACATGCAGGGCTCCAGGAGCTTCAATTTTTGATTTCTCACCTTTTGATTTCAAGTTTTGATTTCTCACCTTGAGCTCCTCATTCGCTGCTGTCTGTGAGACCAAGAGCAGCTTGCAGCACGAATTTTTGATTGTTGTTAGAAAAGATGTGCTCTTGTGTTTTAGAGCCTTGTTTTAGCAGCACCCCTGTGAGCTCAGTCCCAGCCTGGTCCTTCCCTTCTGCTGTCTCTGTCAGAGAAAACAGTGAGGGGATTTCAAAATGGGAATTTAGGTTTTTCACCTGCTCTGGTACAGCCGGATCAGTGTGGGCTGGGTCTGCAGAAAACAGCAAAATTTCCTTTTCTGTTCCAGCGCCTGCTGCCAAAATACCAACTAATCCAGCAGAGTGCTCAGCCACAGGCGTGCAGGCAAGCCTGACTTAAATTAAATTAACACTGACCTGAATCTAAGCTGGCTTAAATGACTGAAACAACCTGGCTGGAGGAAACCTGCAGGACAAAACACCTCCTGGGTTTCCTCGCAGGAGCAGGGAGCGCTCCCCACCCTGCACACACCCCGGCAGCCGAGACCCCGCTATTGTCCCCAGCAGGGGGAACAGCTTGGTGTCAAATCACCCCTGCGAACCTGGGAGCCACAGGCACCGGGAAAGGAATTCGGCAGGAGGGAGCACGGCGAGCGCAGCGGGTGGTGTCAGTGGGGCTGGTCTGTGGGGGTTTATCAGGAAAGTGGGAGCACAAGCTGGGTGAATTTCCCTGCAGAGGGCAGCCTGCCCCTGCCTAAGGCAGCTCGCAGCCCCAGGAGCGGCACAGCTCTGAAATCAAACAGTTTAGGCAGGAAATGCAGCTATGTGAGCATGTGCTGGGTTGGTGTGGATAGAAATGTGAATTTATTCTGTCCCATCTGCTGCAGCCAGCTGGGGCAGTGACCCTGATCTCCTGGCACACATTCTCTGCTCATGGGCCATCTTTAAACCAGCTGGGCAATCATCTTTATCTTCCCACAGCCCATCCTCCCTCCAGGAGATATCTCCTGTTCATGGCCACTGAGTCCCAGGGCATGACTGATAAAATTCCATCATCCCATGGGAGATGCTCCAGCCAGGGGAGGAGCCAAGCCTTTCCTACCCAGAGAAAAACTGACATTTTGGACACCAAGGCACCTTCTTTCCACTGGATTCCAGAGGAAAGCCAGACCTTTCCACATCATCCCTGGAGCTTCAGAGGAAACTGCACCTTCTCCAGGAGCACTGCTCCAGCTGAACCACATCTGCCCCTGCAGGAGGATGCAGCCACCATTGAATGGGACTGTGCCAACACCCTGACTGACTGACGGGTGTCAGCTTGGATTCTGACTCTGGCAGGGCTGGGATTGTTCTGTGTAATACTGCATTGCTAGTTTAATTTTCCTAGTAAAGAACTGTTATTTCTAATTCCCATATCTTTGCCTGAGAGCCCCTTAATTTCAAAATTATATTAATTTGGAGGAAATAATTTGGGTTTACACTCTCCATTTCCAAGAGAAGCTCCTGCCTGTACTGGCAGACACCTGTCCTTAAACCAGGACATGGGGGCTCCTCCTGGAACACTCCTGCTGGCTCTGCAGCCCTGTTCAGGCCCAGCATGGCTCAGGGATGGACAGCACACCTATTTTCCAGGGAGTATTTAATAATTTTATCCCTGTCACCCCCGTTTGGCCTGTCACACTGCTGAGCCCATGGAAACCCTGCTCCCTGCCCAGCCCTGCTCACAGCCAGGCCCTGCTGGAGCTGGGGAGGGAGCTCCAGGAGTGTGTTCAGTGTTCAGCACCTGGCTGGGTTCCACTGGCCCCCCCTCCCCTCCTGAGACCCCCGACAAACCAACAGAAACAGCCCAGGAGTTTGAAACCCCTGGTGGACACAGACACTTTGTGCAATGTTGACACACACAGCAATTAACTCAATTTTTCAGAGCTGCCTGCACTATCAAAGATGCCCTTGGGTATTTCCTCTCCAAAGCTTCATAAAAATTCACATGAACTTCCTAAAACATCTAATTTTCACATTAATGAAAGCAACCATTCAGAGACCCTTCATTTACACTTCATTCCACCACAACCCAAGGCTGGGCAGAGTAAGACCCTTCATGAAAAGGTTGTGTTCTTCAAGACAGAATATTTTTATTTTTATTTTTATTTTTATTTTTATTTTTATTTTTATTTTTATAAATAAAAACCTACTCTGAATTTAGCAATATGATTGTTACACACCAGCTCCCCTGGCACCCAGATTTCAGTTTAAAAACTGGGAAAACTTCCCAGGATGTCCCAAAGCCCCTCTCAAGAGGCAGCTGAAGTTGTATTTTTATTACTGTGCTGTTAAATCCCTAAAATCTGGTTAGCGCAGCTCTAACAGCTGCTGAGCCCGAGAACAAACAAAAATAAACTGCAGCAAAAACAGCCACATTTTTGTGACTGAGGAAGAACAATCTCTGGGGCAGCAGCAGGACCGTGTGAGGCGCCTTTCTGACGTTTAAATGAGTTTTTAAATAATCTCCTGATGGATTCCAGCCCCTGGCCAGTGGGTGGAAGCACAGATCCTTGCAGGGAGCCACCAGGAGCAGCTCCCAGAGCTTCAGGGAGGGATTTTTCCTCTCCCTCTGTTTTTCTTTAAGTAAAACCCAGACCAGCTGTTATAAATACATGTTATGGTATTGGCTTTTCACAATTATTAGGGTGTGGTGTTGAAAGGGTTTTTAATATATAATTTCTTTAGGAGTAGGATAAGCTGATAAAGTGTGCTTGTGGTGAGTGAACTGCCTGCTTGGTTGGATAACACCCAGTGAAGATGCTGCTACTGACACACCAGCTACCAGCACCGACCATCTGCAGAAATTGAAGATACAGCCCGAATTAAGACTAATAAGAAAAGTCAATTAATACCACAGCCAAGAAACATGCATGGTCTAAAAAGGTGGACTCAAGGAGTGGCCGTGCAAAACAGTTCTTGGAATATGGGAAATAGTTCGTAGAAAAGTTTGAAAATGTGTGATGGGTCTATGAATATGTAACGGGCTGATGAATCTAAGGGATGTCTCCAAAGCACCAGGTGTGCTCTGGGCTGAAAGCCAAACACCTGCTGTTATAACCTTTTGCTGTATTGTTTGTCTCTTACTGTCTTCTATTAAACCTTTTAAAATCTACCAAAAAAAAAGAATCTCATTTTTCACAAGGGTGTGCACCCATCCCAGGTCACGCCGTGTCGCCATCATCATCACTGCCCCTGTGTCCCCCTCAATTAATGCCTCCTGCAAATTTACTGAAACACCTGGTGGGTGATCTGGCACTGGAACAAAGCCCAAATTCCTCCCTACAGGCACAGCCCAAATTCCCTCCCTGCAGCCCTGAGCACCCACAGAGCCTGAACCAAAACAAAGCTGGGTGAAAAGCAGCCCAGCACCAAGCAACCCCAAAATGCAAATATTCATGTGATGCAGCACTTCATGTCCACTCTTAAAGGTCCTTTCCAACCTGAGTGACTTGCAGACGAAACCTAGACACTACCACTGGAGCAAACACCTAAAAATAAAAACCATTTATAAAATAATCACGCTGCCACGCAAGGAAGGCTCAGGCCTTTATTTCTGTAAATGAGAGACAGATCTGGCTTGTGGTCAGCTAAGCACACTCAGGTAACAAATTAAAGCCATCCCTCTTATCCCCATTCCCCAGCACGTGGCGCTGAGGTTTTAGAAGAACATTGAACCAGAGCTCACGAAGCGAGATGGAAAATCCAGAGTGGTGGCAGCTTGGAGTCAGCTTCACACTTCAGCTGTGGGCCTGCAAGACAACACTCAAAAGCAGAACTGGTTTTTTTTTTTCAATAGCCCCGCAGGCCTCTGCAGAAGAATAGCAGCCCATGGAAATGGGTTCTGGTTTCAGGGACGTGGCCACCGACCCCAGCGAGGCGAGCGCTGGCGTGGAGTGACCAGGCTGAGCTCTGGGGTCCAGCCCAGGGCAGCAAAGGGCCGTTCCCTCTGCCAGGAGAGCTTCCAGAGGGTGCTGTGGCTGTGCTGCTCCCCTCCTGTGCCTCTGAGCTCTGACCAGAGCTGCTCCATCCTTGGCTCTGAGCTCTGAGCTCTGCTCCATCCTTGGCTCTGAGCTCTGAGCTCTGCTCCATCCTTGGCTCTGAGCTCTGACCAGAGCTGCTCCATCCTGTGGCTCTGAGCTCTGACCAGAGCTGCTCCATCCTGTGGCTCTGAGCTCTGAGCTCTGCTCCATCCTTGGCTCTGAGCTCTGCTCCCATCCTTGGCTCTGAGCTCTGCTCCCCTCCTGTGGCTCTGAGCTCTGACCAGAGCTGCTCCATCCTTGGCTCAGAGCTCTGCTCCATCCTGTGGCTCTGAGCTCTGACCAGAGCTGCTCCATCCTGTGGCTCTGAGCTCTGAGCTCTGCTCCATCCTTGGCTCTGAGCTCTGAGCTCTGCTCCCATCCTGTGGCTCTGAGCTCTGAGCTCTGCTCCATCCTGTGGCTCTGAGCTCTGACCAGAGCTGCTCCATCCTTGGCTCTGAGCTCTGAGCTCTGCTCCCATCCTGTGGCTCTGAGCTCTGAGCTCTGCTCCATCCTGTGGCTCTGAGCTCTGACCAGAGCTGCTCCATCCTTGGCTCTGAGCTCTGAGCTCTGCTCCCATCCTGTGGCTCTGAGCTCTGACCAGAGCTGCTCCATCCTTGGCTCTGAGCTCTGAGCTCTGCTCCCATCCTGTGGCTCTGAGCTCTGCTCTCATCCTGTGGCTCTGAGCTCTGACCAGAGCTGCTCCATCCTGTGGCTCTGAGCTCTGAGCTCTGCTCCATCCTTGGCTCTGAGCTCTGAGCTCTGCTCCCATCCTTGGCTCTGAGCTCTGACCAGAGCTGCTCCATCCTGTGGCTCTGAGCTCTGAGCTCTGCTCCCATCCTTGGCTCTGAGCTCTGACCAGAGCTGCTCCATCCTTGGCTCTGAGCTCTGAGCTCTGCTCCCTTCCTGTGGCTCTGAGCTCTGAGCTCTGCTCCATCCTGTGGCTCTGAGCTCTGCTCCATCCTTGGCTCTGAGCTCTGAGCTCTGCTCCCATCCTTGGCTCTGAGCTCTGACCAGAGCTGCTCCATCCTTGGCTCTGAGCTCTGAGCTCTGCTCCATCCTGTGGCTCTGAGCTCTGCTCCCATCCTTGGCTCTGAGCTCTGACCAGAGCTGCTCCATCCTGTGGCTCTGAGCTCTGAGCTCTGCTCCATCCTGTGGCTCTGAGCTCTGAGCTCTGCTCCATCCTGTGGCTCTGAGCTCTGCTCCCATCCTTGGCTCTGAGCTCTGCTCCATCCTGTGGCTCTGAGCTCTGAGCTCTGCTCCATCCTTGGCTCTGAGCTCTGAGCTCTGCTCCATCCTGTAGCTCTGAGCTCTGAGCTCTGCTCCATCCTTGGCTCTGAGCTCTGAGCTCTGCTCCATCCTTGGCTCTGAGCTCTGAGCTCTGCTCCATCCTGTGGCTCTGAGCTCTGCTCCTCTCCTGTGGCTCTGAGCTCTGCTCCATCCTGTGGCTCTGAGCTCTGAGCTCTGCTCCCATCCTTGGCTCTGAGCTCTGACCAGAGCTGCTCCATCCTGTGGCTCTGAGCTCTGAGCTCTGCTCCCATCCTTGGCTCTGAGCTCTGAGCTCTGCTCCCATCCTGTGGCTCTGAGCTCTGCTCCATCCTTGGCTCTGAGCTCTGAGCTCTGCTCCCATCCTGTGGCTCTGAGCTCTGCCCCCACCACCAGTGAAAGTGCTGAGCTTTAGCTGAGGTATATCAACCATCTGCAACACAGCAGACACCAAACCTCTGTTTCTGCCCCATTTCCCCTCTCTGAACCCCTCTGGAGCACGTCCCAATGCTCAAAGCAAAGACTGGAGACCAATGGCTTTTCCTTTCTGAGCCTTGCAGGTGCCATGTCCAGCCCTGGACTTGCACCCCATCCCACCCACGCTGCTGATCAGCCACAGCAGCATTTCCATCACCCTGGTGTGAGATCTTCACAGCAAAATCACATTTCTGGGCTTGTCAAGGCCTGCTACAGCTAAACCTGCGCCTGGTCCCAGCAAGAACAGAAACCAGGGCTAGGACAGGGAACACTGCTGCTAGTTATGGGAGCCCCACGTGGGATTTCTTCACATCTCAGAGCACGGAGCGGATTGCTTGTTAGAAGGGCAGAAATAATTCACACAGGAGTAGTTAAATACGGGCCTTGCAGTACTGAACACAGCAGTTTCTCTTTTACAAAGGTGAGCAGAGCCCCTGTGCTGGGCAGCACAGCAGCAGGATGGCGAGGAGAGCAGAGACTGTCTGGTGTGGCACTATTTACACATCTTTAAAAAGCTGCCCAGCTGGATTAAATATAAGTACAGAACATTTCTCCCCTATACAAACTCTCGTTAGCTGATTAATTATTAAGGTGCTCGGAAGTGTGGATGAGAACAGAAGTTACAGTAGATCAGCCGTGTCTTCATCTATTTACACACAGTTTCCCGCTGGGAGCAAGGTGGCCAGCCAGGAGTCTGACACCACAGAAGGTGGTCTCTGTCAGAAGGGAAGCCAGCTCCACTCCAGCTCCTCCTCCAGGAGCAGAGTCCTTGCTGGCTCCGTGTGGCTGGTGGCACCTCCAGCTCCCGCCCAGCCCTCACTCCAAGCTGGGGTTTGCTGCTCTGACGGGCAGCGCTGGCAGCACCAGGGTGCCACACTGAAATGCATCACACGGCTCTCCAAAGAGAGCTCAGATCCCCGTGCATCCCCTGCTGCACCCCCTGCAGCGCCACGGAAGCTTTTGGTGTCAGAAGCCACAAACCAGCAAAATGCACTTAGCAAAAATTTTGTCTTCTCCCTGGAAAAGAAAAACAACAAACAAATCCCCAATGGCCCATACTTTGTAGGTCAAATTTCTTCCCCATTAACATTCTCAGAGAGTTATTTTTTTGTCTGATGGCCAAATTCTACCTCTAGTTCCATTCTCTGCTGGCTGATGGCTGGCATCACTTTATTCCATACCTGTACTCACACAGGTGCCTCAGAAGGGCTCAAAGTTTTGGGAACCAGCCAGGAGGGTATCTGACCACACTGAAAACGTTAATTTTGTCCTTGTCACTTCAAGCTGCTGTAGAAAAAGAAAGGAAAAGTAGTTGATCTGACTACTGTCTGTAAACCTACCACGTTCTGTCATTTTCCCCTCGAACACTGAAGCTTCAGACAGGTCCCAGAGATCGCAAGGCAAGATTGTTAAGGCAGTGTAAGGAACTCAGCACCTCGCTCGCTCCTCCCGACCCCCTCAGAAGCACTTCCAAGGCATCAAAGGGGCGTGTGGCTTGTGCTTGCCTTTCCCCAAAAAGGCATTTGGTACCGTGTGAGGAGGGGACGCTCGGCGGAGCCCTGGGCAGTGAGAGGAGGAGGAGGAGGAGGAGGAGCGGGGCTCGGGGCCCCTCACCACCGCTCCTTCTGGAACACCTCTGCCTGCACCATGTCCCCGGGGTGCTCCGAGATGCAGGCCCCGTTGATCTCGTTGAGCTTGTTGTCCGGGAGATCCTCGGGCTTGGCGCACAGCTGGAGCGCCCTGGAGATGAAGACGTCCAGGTCGAAGTCGGGGTCGGTCTCGCCGCCCACCTGGGCGGGCTCGGGGTGCAGGCGGTGGGGAGAGGAGGGCAGGCTGCTCTCCTGCACCTCGGGCAGGGAGCCGGGGCACTCCAGCCCCGCCTGCGTGCTCTTCACCCACTGGGCGATCTCCAGGAACAGGTTGGACGGCTCCTCTTCCAGCGCCAGCTCGGCGGCGGGCGCTATGGCTGCCCTTTTCCAGTGGGATAAATCCAGGATCAGCTTGGGCTCCGAGTAGTGGTGGGGCTTGCTGTCCCTCCACAGCAGCTTGTCCAGGTAGGAGGGCGACCCCACTTTGTAGTCGCAGGACCTGCCGCAGTCGGCGTCGAACACGCGGTCCATGGAGGAGTGGGACAGCTCCAGGAACCGCTCCGAGCTGCTCTGCGAGTATTTCCGCGGGTCCACCTGCGCCTCCTCGGCCGCGCCCTCCGAGCCCGCGCGGGGGTCGCGCTGCACCTCGTCCATGTCGCCGTGCCTGTCGTGCCGCCAGTCCAGGTCGGAGGACAGGCTGATGTGGTACCTGACAAGCACACTGCGGTTAGACACGGGCTGGACAGGGCTCTGCCGGCAGCAGCAGGGCCCGAACCAAAACTAACCAATTAAACCACACCAACCAAACCAAACCAGCCCAACCAACCAAACCAACCAAACCAAACCAAACCAACTAACCAAACCAACCAAACCAAACAAACCTGAAACCAAATAAACCAAACCAAACCAAACCAAACCAACCCAACCAAACCAAACTCAACCCAACCAAACCAACCAAACCAAACCAACCAACCAAACCAAACCAAACCAACCCAACCAAACCAAATAAACCAAACCAAACCAAACCAATTGACCAAACCCAACCCAACCCAACCAACCAAACCAACCCAACCAAACCAACCCAACCAAACCAACCAAACCAAACCAACCCAACCAAACCAAACCAACCCAACCAAACCAAATAAACCAAACCAAACCAAACCAATTGACCAAACCCAAACCAAACCAACCAAACCAACCAAACCAACCAAACCAAACAACCCAACCCAACCAACCAAACCAAACCAACCAAACCAAACCAAACCAACCAAACCAAACTGAACCAAACCCAACCCAACCAAACCAAACCAACTAAACCAAACCAAACACAACCCAAACCAAACCCAACCAAACCAAACCAAACCAACCCAACCCAACAAAACAAAACCAAACTCAACCAAACCAACCCAACCAAACCAAACTCAACCCAACCAAACCAACCAAACCAAACCAAACCAAACCAAACCCAACCAAACCAAACCAATCAAACCAAACCAACCCAACCAATCCCAACCCAACCCAACCAAACCAAACCCAACCCAACCCAACCCAACCAAACCAAACCAAACCAAACCAAACCAAACCAAACCAGCACTGCTGCTGCTGGCTTTGCCTCCTGCTGGCTGATTTAACACCTTGCTGGCAGCAGAGATAACCTTCCTGTGTCATAAAATGTCTTGTGTCTTAACATTTATAAAGAGCCTGAGATTCAGGAATAAAAGCCCAACAACCACTAAGTGGCCCCTTCCTTTAGACGTCCATCACCTCCCCTCCACTTGGGACTGAAATGTGATTAACACCATTAATAACCCACAGCCCACAGATGGGGGTGAGTCCTTCCTGCCTGGCGACAGGACAGCCAAAGACATGACCTTAAAGCCCAGCTGAGAGTGGACATCACCAGTTTGTCCTGATCAAGGTCAAGGGCCCAGAGCATTCTTGAAGGGTCACCTTGCTAAGTGATGGCTCCTCCAGCCAGCTGAGCTTCTTTCTTACAGTGACCTGGCAATACCCACGTGACAACACACGGCTCCCAGTGACACCTGATTTACTGGTTCCTGGCTGAGCTCCTTTAAAATGCCTTGTCACAGCTGTTGGATCCCAGAAACCTGGGAGTTTTGAGCCTTCTGACACTAACACCCTGGAGAACACTGCTTTTGAGTTGGGGCCTTGGAAAAGGCTTCCAAATTTGAGTGGTGGAGTTAAAATCATTGGTGTGTAGTTAAAATAAAAGTGTGTGATTTCACACAGTGAAGAGTTTTAAATTTGAGGCTTTTATAATATAGTAATAGGTATGGGACAACATGGAGGATTTTGGATGTTGTTTCTTTCTGTGTTGTTCTTCTTTATTCCTCATGATTTCAGTAGGAGTTTTGTGACCTGCAGGTCACAGGAGTTTGGCTATTGGGTCAAAAGTATAAATAATATGTGTGTTAGTTCTTTATTGGACTGTTTAGCTTTCAAGGACCTTGTATCCACTTTGCTCACTTTTAGCTGGTAGCTAGAAGTGCTGCAGAACTCTCTGTACTTCAGGTAAGATTTGATAAACAACCAAATCTGAACATGAGAAAATTCATCTCCTTTGTGTTCTTAATCCTGACTCTGAGTGAAGACAGAAGAAACTGCAGACAAGCCCCTAATTAAGTGGTGCAGACACCACCTTTACACCCAGGCACTGGGGCTTTCTCACTGCTCTTCAGGTGTCCCTCAAAATAATCTCTCGTCCCCCAAACACCTGGCCAGTGCTGCAGAACCCACAGCCTTGATTCAGCCCCCTCTTAGCTCCTTGTGCCACCCCAGGAAAGCCAGCTGAGGAGCAGGTGACAAGGTGACCCCCAGGAACGGAGCTGCTGCTGGGGGCTGGCAGGGGGCTGGGACTGTGGGGACACACTCAAGGTGGATATCCTGCTCCCAGCCTGGCGCTGGTTCACTCAGGCTGAGAGACTGACAGTGAAGGAACGGGCTCTCTGGGGAATTTTTTCAGTGCTGGTGAAATCCAGTGGGTCAGGAAGGCGAGGAGATTTAATTGCTACGCTAATGCTGCAGACATCCTCGGCCAGCTCGCTCCCCACAGCTGGGAGGAACTCTGAAAACTGAACCTCGTTAATTCTGAGCTGCTTATTTTGTCCTTCCTGCTCCAGTAACTGGGGTAATCCCCCAGAACGTGAGAGACCTCAGCTCAAGGCTTTGAGCTGTCCTAAACTTCCAGCATGGCTTTCAGCAAACCATTTAAACGTCAACACGTTTAAATTTAAATTTAAAAAATCCAGGATTTTTTACAAGGCCCCCAGGTCTGTGGCCTACAGGGTTTATGCAGCTTGAAAAGTGATGAATGTAGCACTCCAAACCAGGCTGTGTCCCCAAAAGGTACAACAATTACGTTATTTTGTAACCTGCACTGTAGGGACAGAGCCACAAAAACCCAAATGGAGACAACCTAGGCCATGAATAAAACCAGGAGCAGAAAGGTGCTCGGCCACTGGGGTGTGCAGGCTCAGCTTCTGGAACCCACAGTGGATTCTGGAACCCATGGAGGATTCTGGAACCCATGGAGGATTCTGGAACCCATGGTGGATCCCCTGTGGAATCCAGGTGGGTTCTGGAACCCATGGTGGATTCCCTGTGGAACCCACGGTGGATTCTGGAACCCATGGTGGATTCTGGAACCCATGGTGGATCCCCTGTGGAATCCAGGTGGATTCTGGAACCCATGGTAGATTCCCTGAGGAACCCATGGTGGATTCTGGAACCCATGGTGGATTCTGGAACCCATGGTGGATCCCCTGTGGAACCCATGGTGGATTTCCTCTGGAATCCATGGTGGATTCTGGAACTCATGGTGGATTCTGGAACCCATGGTGGATTCCCTGTGGAATGCATGGTGGATTATGGAACCCATGGTGGATTCCCTGTGGAATGCATGGTGGATTCTGGAACCCATGGTGGATTCCCTGTGGAATCCATGGTGGATTCTGGAACCCATGGTGGATTCTTGAACCCGTGGTGGATTCCCTGAGGAATCCATGGTGGATTATGGAACCCATGGTGGATTCTGGAACCCATGGTGGATTATGGAACCCATGGTGGATTCTGGAACCCATGGTGGATTATGGAACCCATGGTGGTTTCCCTGTGGAATCCATGGTGGATTCTGGAACCCATGGTGGATTCTTGAACCCGTGGTGGATTCCCTGAGGAATCCATGGTGGATTCTGGAACCCATGGTGGATTCCCTCTGGAACCCATGGTGGATTCCCTGAGGAATCCATGGTGAGGCTCTGGGAGGCTTCAGCAAGGGCTGGAGTTAGAGCACGGCACAGAGAAGGAGAACCTGTCATCCTTCAGGGGTCTGGAACGAGCGCGGTGGAATCCAGCTGAGAGCACAGGGGCTGACCTGAAGCTCACCCAAACTCTGCCTGGAGCACCCGAGGCAGGCTCTGCCCTGGCACTGTACCTGTCCCAGGTGGACATGTGGCTCTGGCTGGCCTCCATCAGCAGGATGTCGTCGATCTCGTCCTCGATGCGGAAGGGGTGCTGGGACACGGGCTCGTCCTCGGGGCACGAGTAGGGGCTCATGTAGGGGTGCTGCAGCCCCATCTCGGCCGTCAGCCGGTCCATGGGGTTGAACGTCAGGATCTTCTCCAGAAAATCGATGGCTGCCAGGCAGAGACAAGCAAGGTCACTAATTGCTCAGAAGCAGTAACAGATTCCTTGCCACGACGAGCCTCAGGGAGCTCCCGTAAAAAACCCCCCTGGATCACAGGATCACAGGATTCGGGATCACAGGATCACAGGATCACAGGGTGACAGGGTGACAGGATCACAGGGTGTCAGAATCACAGGATCACAGAATCACAGGATCTCAGGATCACAGGGTGACAGGATCACAGGGTGACAGGGTGACAGGATCACAGAGTGTCAGAATCACAGGATCACAGAATCACAGGATGACAGGATCACAGGGTGACAGGATCACAGGATCTCAGGATCAGAGGGTGACAGGGTGACAGGATCATAATAACAGAATCACAGGATCACAGAGTCACAGGATCACAGGGTCACAGGGTGACAGGGTGACAGGATCACAGGATGTCAGGATCTGAGGATCACAGGGTCACAGGGTGACAGGATCTCAGGATCAGAGAATCACTATCAGGATCACAGGAACACAGAGTCACAGGATCTCAGAGTCACAGGATGACATGATCACAATCACAGGATCACAGGGTCACAGGGTCACAGGATCACAGGATCTCAGGATCTCAGGATCTCAGGATCCCAGGATCACAGAATCACAATCACAGAACCACAGGGTCACAAGATCTTAGGATCACAGGATCACAGGGTGACAGTATCTCAGGATCACAGAATCACAATCAGGATCACAGGATCTCAGAGTCACAGGATCACAGGATCTCAGGATCTCGGGATCACAGAATCACAATCACAGAACCACAGAACCACAGGGTCACAGGATCTCAGGATCACAATCAGGATCACAGAGTCACAGGATCACAGGGTCACAGGTTCTCAGGATCACAGAGTCAGAGTTACAGGATCACAGAACCACAGGATCAGAGGGTCACAGGATCACAGGATCAGAGGATCTCAGAATCACAGAATCACAGGATCACTGAATCACGGGATCCATCACAGGATCTCATGGTCACAGGATCACAGGATCCCAGGATCATAGGATCACAGGATCACAGGATCTCAGGGTCACAGAATCACAAGATCACAGAATCACAGGATCCATCATAGGATCACAGGATCTCAGGGTCACAGGATCACAGATCACTGGGTTGGAAGAGACCCCCAAGATCATTGAGTCCAACCCAGCCCTAGAACCTCAACTAAACCACGGCCACATGCAGCCTTCTGTAGACACATCCAGGGATGGTGACTCCACCACCTCCCTGGGCAGACCATTCCAGCTCTTTATCACTCCTTCTGTAAAAAACTTTTTCCTAACGCCAAAACTAATCTTCTCTTGGTGCAGCTTCAGACTGTGTCCTCTCATTCAGTCAGCTGGTGCTTGGAGAAAGAGACAACCCCAGCTGACCACAGCCACCTTTCAGGGAGCTGTAGAGAGTGATTTGGTCACCCCTGAGTCTCTTTTCTGCTGGCTGAACAGCCCCAGCTCCCTCAGCTGTTCCCCACAGGGCTTGTGCTCCAAGCTCCTCACCAGCCTTGCCGCCGCCTCTGGATGCACTCCAGCCCCACCATGTCCTTCCTGAATTTAGGGGGCCAGAACTGGACACAGCACTGGAGGTGGGACCTCACCTGTGCCAGGAACAGGGGAAGAGTCACTGCCCAGATCCTGGTGGCCACCCCATTCCTGACACAGGCCAGGAAGGAAGACATGAGCTACAGCCCACAGCCCAGGAGCCAGGAACAGACCAGAACCAGGCACTTCTGAGATGGCAGCACTCCCCTCAGAGAGCCGAGAGCGTGCACGGCAGGAATCCTACATCCCACAGGTGTCACCTCCAGCAGAGCAGCAGGGCTGAGAGAGCATCCCACACCTGCACAGCACAGCACACCTGTGTCACACACACCCAGAGCTGTGACCCCAGCACAGCACACCTGTGTCACACACACCCAGGGCTGACCCCAGCACAGCACACCTGTGTCACACACACCCAGGGCTGTGGAACCAGCACAGCACACCTGTGTCACACACACCCAGGGCTGTGACCCCAGCACAGCACACCTGTGTCACACACACCCAGGGCTGTGGAACCAGCACAGCACACCTGTGTCACACACACCCAGAGCTGTGGAACCAGCACAGCACACCTGTGTCACACACACCCAGGGCTGTGACCCCAGCACAGCACACCTGTGTCACACACACCCAGGGCTGTGGAACCAGCACAGCACACCTGTGTCACACACACCCAGGGCTGACCCCAGCACAGCACACCTGTGTCACACACACCCAGGGCTGTGACCCCAGCACAGCACACCTGTGTCACACACACCCAGGGCTGTGGAACCATAACAGCACACCTGTGTCACACACACCCAGGGCTGTGGAACCAGCACAGCACACCTGTGTCACACACACCCAGAGCTGTGACCCCAGCACAGCACACCTGTGTCACACACACCCAGGGCTATGGAACCAGCACAGCACACCTGTGTCACACACACCCAGAGCTGTGACCCCAGCACAGCACACCTGTGTCACACACACCCAGAGCTGTGGAACCAGCACAGCACACCTGTGTCACACACACCCAGGGCTGACCCCAGCACAGCACACCTGTGTCACACACACCCAGAGCTGTGGAACCAGCACAGCACACCTGTGTCACACACACCCAGGGCTGTGGAACCAGCACAGCACACCTGTGTCACACACACCCAGAGCTGTGACCCCAGCACAGCACACCTGTGTCACACACACCCAGAGCTGTGACCCCAGCACAGCACACCTGTGTCACACACACCCAGGGCTGTGACCCCAGCACAGCACACCTGTGTCACACACACCCAGGGCTGTGGAACCAGCACAGCACACCTGTGTCACACACACCCAGAGCTGTGACCCCAGCACAGCACACCTGTGTCACACACACCCAGGGCTGACCCCAGCACAGCACACCTGTGTCACACACACCCAGAGCTGTGGAACCAGCACAGCACACCTGTGTCACACACACCCAGGGCTGACCCCAGCACAGCACACCTGTGTCACACACACCCAGAGCTGTGGAACCAGCACAGCACACCTGTGTCACACACACCCAGGGCTGTGACCCCAGCACAGCACACCTGTGTCACACACACCCAGGGCTGTGGATACAGCACAGCACACCTGTGTCACACACACCCAGGGCTGTGACCCCAGCACAGCACACCTGTGTCACACACACCCAGAGCTGTGACCCCAGCACAGCACACCTGTGTCACACACACCCAGGGCTGACCCCAGCACAGCACACCTGTGTCACACACACCCAGGGCTGTGGAACCAGCACAGCACACCTGTGTCACACACACCCAGGGCTGTGACCCCAGCACAGCACACCTGTGTCACACACACCCAGGGCTGTGGAACCAGCACAGCACACCTGTGTCACACACACCCAGAGCTGTGACCCCAGCACAGCACACCTGTGTCACACACACCCAGGGCTGTGGAACCAGCACAGCACACCTGTGTCACACACACCCAGGGCTGTGACCCCAGCACAGCACACCTGTGTCACACACACCCAGAGCTGTGACCCCAGCACAGCACACCTGTGTCACACACACCCAGAGCTGTGACCCCAGCACAGCACACCTGTGTCACACACACCCAGAGCTGTGGAACCAGCACAGCACACCTGTGTCACACACACCCAGGGCTGTGACCCCAGCACAGCACACCTGTGTCACACACACCCAGAGCGGTGGATACAGCACAGCACACCTGTGTCACACACACCCAGGGCTGTGACCCCAGCACAGCACACCTGTGTCACACACACCCAGGGCTGTGGAACCAGCACAGCACACCTGTGTCACACACACCCAGAGCTGTGACCCCAGCACAGCACACCTGTGTCACACACACCCAGGGCTGACCCCAGCACAGCACACCTGTGTCACAAACACCCAGGGCTGTGACCCCAGCACAGCACACCTGTGTCACACACACCCAGAGCTGTGACCCCAGCACAGCACACCTGTGTCACACACACCCAGAGCTGTGGAACCAGCACAGCACACCTGTGTCACACACACCCAGAGCTGTGACCCCAGCACAGCACACCTGTGTCACACACACCCAGGGCTGTGGAACCAGCACAGCACACCTGTGTCACACACACCCAGGGCTGTGGAACCAGCACAGCACACCTGTGTCACACACACCCAGGGCTGTGACCCCAGCACAGCACACCTGTGTCACACACACCCAGGGCTGTGACCCCAGCACAGCACACCTGTGTCACACACACCCAGAGCTGTGGAACCAGCACAGCACACCTGTGTCACACACACCCAGAGCTGTGACCCCAGCACAGCACACCTGTGTCACACACACCCAGGGCTGTGACCCCAGCACAGCACACCTGTGTCACACACACCCAGGGCTGTGGAACCAGCACAGCACACCTGTGTCACACACACCCAGAGCTGTGGAACCAGCACAGCACACCTGTGTCACACACACCCAGGGCTGACCCCAGCACAGCACACCTGTGTCACACACACCCAGGGCTGTGACCCCAGCACAGCACACCTGTGTCACACACACCCAGAGCTGACCCCAGCACAGCACACCTGTGTCACACACACCCAGGGCTGTGGAACCAGCACAGCACACCTCTGTCACACACACCCAGGGCTGACCCCAGCACAGCACACCTGTGTCACACACACCCAGGGCTGACCCCAGCACAGCACACCTGTGTCACACACACCCAGGGCTGTGGAACCAGCACAGCACACCTGTGTCACACACACCCAGGGCTGTGACCCCAGCACAGCACACCTGTGTCACACACACCCAGGGCTGTGGAACCAGCACAGCACACCTGTGTCACACACCCCAGAGCTGTGACCCCAGCACAGCACACCTGTGTCACACACACCCAGGGCTGTGACCCCAGCACAGCACACCTGTGTCACACACACCCAGGGCTGTGGAACCAGCACAGCACACCTGTGTCACACACACCCAGAGCTGTGACCCCAGCACAGCACACCTGTGTCACACACACCCAGAGCGGTGGATACAGAACAGCACACCTGTGTCACACACACCCAGGGCTGTGGAACCAGCACAGCACACCTGTGTCACACACACCCAGGGCTGACCCCAGCACAGCACACCTGTGTCACACACACCCAGGGCTGACCCCAGCACAGCACACCTGTGTCACACTCACCCAGGGCTGTGACCCCAGCACAGCACACCTGTGTCACACACACCCAGAGCTGTGGAACCAGCACAGCACACCTGTGTCACACACACCCAGGGCTGTGACCACAGCACAGCACACCTGTGTCACACACACCCAGGGCTGTGACCCCAGCACAGCACACCTGTGTCACACACACCCAGAGCTGTGGAACCAGCACAGCACACCTGTGTCACACACACCCAGGGCTGTGGAACCAGCACAGCACACCTGTGTCACACACACCCAGAGCTGACCCCAGCACAGCACACCTGTGTCACACACACCCAGGGCTGTGGAACCAGCACAGCACACCTGTGTCACACACACCCAGAGCTGTGGAACCAGCACAGCACACCTGTGTCACACACACCCAGAGCTGTGGAACCAGCACAGCACACCTGTGTCACACACACCCAGGGCTGTGGAACCAGCACAGCACACCTGTGTCACACACACCCAGGGCTGACCCCAGCACAGCACACCTGTGTCACACACACCCAGAGCTGTGGAACCAGCACAGCACACCTGTGTCACACACACCCAGGGCTGACCCCAGCACAGCACACCTGTGTCACACACACCCAGGGCTGTGACCCCAGCACAGCACACCTGTGTCACACACACCCAGGGCTGACCCCAGCACAGCACACCTGTGTCACACACACCCAGGGCTGTGACCCCAGCACAGCACACCTGTGTCACACACACC
This sequence comes from Oenanthe melanoleuca, assembly GCF_029582105.1. NCBI lineage: Eukaryota > Metazoa > Chordata > Aves > Passeriformes > Muscicapidae > Oenanthe > Oenanthe melanoleuca. Next base: position 75,954,770 of record NC_079362.1, on the reverse strand, counting down.
CAGAGCTGTGAAACCAGCACAGCACACCTGTGTCACACACACCCAGAGCTGTGACCCCAGCACAGCACACCTGTGTCACACACACCCAGAGCTGTGGAACCAGCACAGCACACCTGTGTCACACACACCCAGGGCTGTGGAACCAGCACAGCACACCTGTGTCACACACACCCAGAGCTGTGACCCCAGCACAGCACACCTGTGTCACACACACCCAGGGCTGTGACCCCAGCACAGCACACCTGTGTCACACACACCCAGGGCTGTGACCCCAGCACAGCACACCTGTGTCACACACACCCAGGGCTGTGACCCCAGCACAGCACACCTGTGTCACACACACCCAGAGCTGTGGAACCAGCACAGCACACCTGTGTCACACACACCCAGAGCTGTGGAACCAGCACAGCACACCTGTGTCACACACACCCAGAGCTGTGACCCCAGCACAGCACACCTGTGTCACACACACCCAGGGCTGTGGAACCAGCACAGCACACCTGTGTCACACACACCCAGGGCTGTGGAACCAGCACAGCACACCTGTGTCACACACACCCAGAGCTGTGGAACCAGCACAGCACACCTGTGTCACACACACCCAGAGCTGTGACCCCAGCACAGCACACCTGTGTCACACACACCCAGAGCTGTGGAACCAGCACAGCACACCTGTGTCACACACACCCAGGGCTGTGGAACCAGCACAGCACACCTGTGTCACACACACCCAGGGCTGTGGAACCAGCACAGCACACCTGTGTCACACACACCCAGAGCTGTGACCCCAGCACAGCACACCTGTGTCACACACACCCAGAGCTGTGGAACCAGCACAGCACACCTGTGTCACACACACCCAGGGCTGTGGAACCAGCACAGCACACCTGTGTCACACACACCCAGAGCTGTGACCCCAGCACAGCACACCTGTGTCACACACACCCAGGGCTGTGACCCCAGCACAGCACACCTGTGTCACACACACCCAGAGCTGTGGAACCAGCACAGCACACCTGTGTCACACACACCCAGGGCTGTGGAACCAGCACAGCACACCTGTGTCACACACACCCAGGGCTGACCCCAGCACAGCACACCTGTGTCACACACACCCAGAGCTGTGACCCCAGCACAGCACACCTGTGTCACACACACCCAGGGCTGACCCCAGCACAGCACACCTGTGTCACACACACCCAGGGCTGTGACCCCAGCACAGCACACCTGTGTCACACACACCCAGGGCTGACCCCAGCACAGCACACCTGTGTCACACACACCCAGAGCTGTGGAACCAGCACAGCACACCTGTGTCACACACACCCAGGGCTGGACCCAGCACAGCACACCTGTGTCACACACACCCAGGGCTGTGACCCCAGCACAGCACACCTGTGTCACACACACCCAGGGCTGACCCCAGCACAGCACACCTGTGTCACACACACCCAGGGCTGACCCCAGCACAGCACACCTGTGTCACACACACCCAGAGCTGTGGAACCCAGCACAGCACACCTGTGTCACACACACCCAGAGCTGTGGAACCAGCACAGCACACCTGTGTCACACACACCCAGAGCTGTGAACCCAGCACAGCACACCTGTGTCACACACACCCAGGGCTGTGGAACCAGCACAGCACACCTGTGTCACACACACCCAGGGCTGACCCCAGCACAGCACACCTGTGTCACACACACCCAGAGCTGTGACCCCAGCACAGCACACCTGTGTCACACACACCCAGGGCTGTGACCCCAGCACAGCACACCTGTGTCACACACACCCAGGGCTGTGGACCCCAGCACAGCACACCTGTGTCACACACACCCAGGGCTGTGGAACCAGCACAGCACACCTGTGTCACACACACCCAGGGCTGTGACCCCAGCACAGCACACCTGTGTCACACACACCCAGAGCTGTGACCCCAGCACAGCACACCTGTGTCACACACACCCAGGGCTGTGGAACCAGCACAGCACACCTGTGTCACACACACCCAGAGCTGTGGAACCAGCACAGCACACCTGTGTCACACACACCCAGGGCTGTGACCCCAGCACAGCACACCTGTGTCACACACACCCAGGGCTGTGAAACCAGCACAGCACACCTGTGTCACACACACCCAGGGCTGACCCCAGCACAGCACACCTGTGTCACAAACACCCAGGGCTGACCCCAGCACAGCACACCTGTGTCACACACACCCAGGGCTGTGGAACCAGCACAGCACACCTGTGTCACACACACCCAGAGCTGTGACCCCAGCACAGCACACCTGTGTCACACACACCCAGAGCTGTGGAACCAGCACAGCACACCTGTGTCACACACACCCAGAGCTGTGACCCCAGCACAGCACACCTGTGTCACACACACCCAGGGCTGTGGAAGCACCACAGCACACCTGTGTCACACACACCCAGGGCTGTGGAACCAGCACAGCACACCTGTGTCACACACACCCAGAGCTGACCCCAGCACAGCACACCTGTGTCACACACACCCAGAGCTGTGGAACCAGCACAGCACACCTGTGTCACACACACCCAGAGCTGACCCCAGCACAGCACACCTGTGTCACACACACCCAGGGCTGTGACCCCAGCACAGCACACCTGTGTCACACACACCCAGGGCTGTGGAACCAGCACAGCACACCTGTGTCACACACACCCAGAGCTGTGACCCCAGCACAGCACACCTGTGTCACACACACCCAGGGCTGACCCCAGCACAGCACACCTGTGTCACACACACCCAGGGCTGACCCCAGCACAGCACACCTGTGTCACACACACCCAGGGCTGTGACCCCAGCACAGCACACCTGTGTCACACACACCCAGGGCTGTGACCCCAGCACAGCACACCTGTGTCACACACACCCAGGGCTGACCCCAGCACAGCACACCTGTGTCACACACACCCAGGGCTGTGGAACCAGCACAGCACACCTGTGTCACACACACCCAGGGCTGTGGAACCAGCACAGCACACCTGTGTCACACACACCCAGAGCTGTGGAACCAGCACAGCACACCTGTGTCACACACACCCAGGGCTGTGACCCCAGCACAGCACACCTGTGTCACACACACCCAGGGCTGTGACCCCAGCACAGCACACCTGTGTCACACACACCCAGAGCTGTGGAACCAGCACAGCACACCTGTGTCACACACACCCAGAGCTGTGACCCCAGCACAGCACACCTGTGTCACACACACCCAGAGCTGTGACCCCAGCACAGCACACCTGTGTCACACACACCCAGGGCTGACCCCAGCACAGCACACCTGTGTCACACACACCCAGAGCTGTGACCCCAGCACAGCACACCTGTGTCACACACACCCAGGGCTGTGGAACCAGCACAGCACACCTGTGTCACACACACCCAGGGCTGTGGAACCAGCACAGCACACCTGTGTCACACACACCCAGAGCTGTGACCCCAGCACAGCACACCTGTGTCACACACACCCAGGGCTGTGACCCCAGCACAGCACACCTGTGTCACACACACCCAGGGCTGTGGAACCAGCACAGCACACCTGTGTCACACACACCCAGGGCTGTGGAACCAGCACAGCACACCTGTGTCACACACACCCAGAGCTGTGGAACCAGCACAGCACACCTGTGTCACACACACCCAGGGCTGTGGAACCAGCACAGCACACCTGTGTCACACACACCCAGGGCTGACCCCAGCACAGCACACCTGTGTCACACACACCCAGGGCTGTGACCCCAGCACAGCACACCTGTGTCACACACACCCAGGGCTGTGGAACCAGCACAGCACACCTGTGTCACACACACCCAGGGCTGTAGAACCAGCACAGCACACCTGTGTCACACACACCCAGGGCTGTGGAACCAGCACAGCACACCTGTGTCACACACACCCAGAGCTGTGACCCCAGCACAGCACACCTGTGTCACACACACCCAGGGCTGACCCCAGCACAGCACACCTGTGTCACACACACCCAGGGCTGTGGAACCAGCACAGCACACCTGTGTCACACACACCCAGGGCTGTGGAACCAGCACAGCACACCTGTGTCACACACACCCAGGGCTGTGACCCCAGCACAGCACACCTGTGTCACACACACCCAGGGCTGTGACCCCAGCACAGCACACCTGTGTCACACACACCCAGGGCTGACCCCAGCACAGCACACCTGTGTCACACACACCCAGAGCTGTGACCCCAGCACAGCACACCTGTGTCACACACACCCAGAGCTGACCCCAGCACAGCACACCTGTGTCACACACACCCAGGGCTGTGACCCCAGCACAGCACACCTGTGTCACACACACCCAGAGCTGTGACCCCAGCACAGCACACCTGTGTCACACACACCCAGAGCTGTGACCCCAGCACAGCACACCTGTGTCACACACACCCAGAGCTGTGACCCCAGCACAGCACACCTGTGTCACACACACCCAGGGCTGTGACCCCAGCACAGCACAACTGTGTCACACACACCCAGAGCTGACCCCAGCACAGCACACCTGTGTCACACACACCCAGGGCTGTGACCCCAGCACAGCACACCTGTGTCACACACACCCAGGGCTGTGACCCCAGCACAGCACACCTGTGTCACACACACCCAGGGCTGTGGAACCAGCACAGCACACCTGTGTCACACACACCCAGAGCTGTGACCCCAGCACAGCACACCTGTGTCACACACACCCAGGGCTGTGGAACCAGCACAGCACACCTGTGTCACACACACCCAGGGCTGTGACCCCAGCACAGCACACCTGTGTCACACACACCCAGGGCTGACCCCAGCACAGCACACCTGTGTCACACACACCCAGGGCTGTGACCCCAGCACAGCACACCTGTGTCACACACACCCAGGGCTGTGGAACCAGCACAGCACACCTGTGTCACACACACCCAGGGCTGTGACCCCAGCACAGCACACCTGTGTCACACACACCCAGGGCTGTGGAACCAGCACAGCACACCTGTGTCACACACACCCAGGGCTGTGGAACCAGCACAGCACACCTGTGTCACACACACCCAGAGCTGTGACCCCAGCACAGCACACCTGTGTCACACACACCCAGAGCTGACCCCAGCACAGCACACCTGTGTCACACACACCCAGGGCTGTGACCCCAGCACAGCACACCTGTGTCACACACACCCAGAGCTGTGACCCCAGCACAGCACACCTGTGTCACACACACCCAGGGCTGTGGAACCAGCACAGCACACCTGTGTCACACACACCCAGGGCTGACCCCAGCACAGCACACCTGTGTCACACACACCCAGAGCTGTGACCCCAGCACAGCACACCTGTGTCACACACACCCAGAGCTGTGACCCCAGCACAGCACACCTGTGTCACACACACCCAGGGCTGTGGAACCAGCACAGCACACCTGTGTCACACACACCCAGAGCTGTGACCCCAGCACAGCACACCTGTGTCACACACACCCAGGGCTGACCCCAGCACAGCACACCTGTGTCACACACACCCAGCGCTGTGGAACCAGCACAGCACACCTGTGTCACACACACCCAGGGCTGTGACCCCAGCACAGCACACCTGTGTCACACACACCCAGAGCTGTGACCCCAGCACAGCACACCTGTGTCACACACACCCAGGGCTGACCCCAGCACAGCACACCTGTGTCACACACACCCAGGGCTGTGGAACCAGCACAGCACACCTGTGTCACACACACCCAGAGCTGTGGAACCAGCACAGCACACCTGTGTCACACACACCCAGAGCTGTGACCCCAGCACAGCACACCTGTGTCACACACACCCAGGGCTGTGACCCCAGCACAGCACACCTGTGTCACACACACCCAGAGCTGTGACCCCAGCACAGCACACCTGTGTCACACACACCCAGGGCTGTGACCCCAGCACAGCACACCTGTGTCACACACACCCAGGGCTGTGGAACCAGCACAGCACACCTGTGTCACACACACCCAGAGCTGTGGAACCAGCACAGCACACCTGTGTCACACACACCCAGAGCTGTGGAACCAGCACAGCACACCTGTGTCACACACACCCAGGGCTGACCCCAGCACAGCACACCTGTGTCACACACACCCAGGGCTGTGGAACCAGCACAGCACACCTGTGTCACACACACCCAGAGCTGTGACCCCAGCACAGCACACCTGTGTCACACACACCCAGGGCTGACCCCAGCACAGCACACCTGTGTCACACACACCCAGAGCTGTGGAACCAGCACAGCACACCTGTGTCACACACACCCAGAGCTGTGGAACCAGCACAGCACACCTGTGTCACACACACCCAGAGCTGTGACCCCAGCACAGCACACCTGTGTCACACACACCCAGGGCTGTGGAACCAGCACAGCACACCTGTGTCACACACACCCAGAGCTGTGGAACCAGCACAGCACACCTGTGTCACACACACCCAGAGCTGTGACCCCAGCACAGCACACCTGTGTCACACACACCCAGGGCTGTGACCCCAGCACAGCACACCTGTGTCACACACACCCAGGGCTGTGGAACCAGCACAGCACACCTGTGTCACACACACCCAGGGCTGTGGAACCAGCACAGCACACCTGTGTCACACACACCCAGAGCTGTGGAACCAGCACAGCACACCTGTGTCACACACACCCAGGGCTGTGACCCCAGCACAGCACACCTGTGTCACACACACCCAGGGCTGTGACCCCAGCACAGCACACCTGTGTCACACACACCCAGAGCTGTGGAACCAGCACAGCACACCTGTGTCACACACACCCAGGGCTGTGGAACCAGCACAGCACACCTGTGTCACACACACCCAGAGCTGTGACCCCAGCACAGCACACCTGTGTCACACACACCCAGAGCTGTGACCCCAGCACAGCACACCTGTGTCACACACACCCAGAGCTGACCCCAGCACAGCACACCTGTGTCACACACACCCAGGGCTGTGACCCCAGCACAGCACACCTGTGTCACACACACCCAGGGCTGTGGAACCAGCACAGCACACCTGTGTCACACACACCCAGGGCTGACCCCAGCACAGCACACCTGTGTCACACACACCCAGGGCTGTGGAACCAGCACAGCACACCTGTGTCACACACACCCAGAGCTGTGGAACCAGCACAGCACACCTGTGTCACACACACCCAGGGCTGACCCCAGCACAGCACACCTGTGTCACACACACCCAGGGCTGACCCCAGCACAGCACACCTGTGTCACACACACCCAGGGCTGTGGAACCAGCACAGCACACCTGTGTCACACACACCCAGAGCTGTGGAACCAGCACAGCACACCTGTGTCACACACACCCAGGGCTGTGACCCCAGCACAGCACACCTGTGTCACACACACCCAGAGCTGTGACCCCAGCACAGCACACCTGTGTCACACACACCCAGGGCTGTGGAACCAGCACAGCACACCTGTGTCACACACACCCAGAGCTGTGACCCCAGCACAGCACACCTGTGTCACACACACCCAGGGCTGTGGAACCAGCACAGCACACCTGTGTCACACACACCCAGAGCTGTGACCCCAGCACAGCACACCTGTGTCACACACACCCAGGGCTGTGGAACCAGCACAGCACACCTGTGTCACACACACCCAGGGCTGTGGAACCAGCACAGCACACCTGTGTCACACACACCCAGGGCTGTGACCCCAGCACAGCACACCTGTGTCACACACACCCAGGGCTGTGGAACCAGCACAGCACACCTGTGTCACACACACCCAGGGCTGACCCCAGCACAGCACACCTGTGTCACACACACCCAGAGCTGTGACCCCAGCACAGCACACCTGTGTCATACACACCCAGGGCTGACCCCAGCACAGCACACCTGTGTCACTCACACCCAGGGCTGTGGAACCAGCACAGCACACCTGTGTCACACACACCCAGGGCTGACCCCAGCACAGCACACCTGTGTCACACACACCCAGGGCTGTGGAACCAGCACAGCACACCTGTGTCACACACACCCAGGGCTGTGACCCCAGCACAGCACACCTGTGTCACACACACCCAGGGCTGTGGAACCAGCACAGCACACCTGTGTCACACACACCCAGAGCTGTGGAACCAGCACAGCACACCTGTGTCACACACACCCAGAGCTGTGACCCCAGCACAGCACACCTGTGTCACACACACCCAGGGCTGTGACCCCAGCACAGCACACCTGTGTCACACACACCCAGAGCTGTGGAACCAGCACAGCACACCTGTGTCACACACACCCAGAGCTGTGGAACCAGCACAGCACACCTGTGTCACACACACCCAGGGCTGACCCCAGCACAGCACACCTGTGTCACACACACCCAGGGCTGTGACCCCAGCACAGCACACCTGTGTCACACACACCCAGAGCTGTGACCCCAGCACAGCACACCTGTGTCACACACACCCAGGGCTGACCCCAGCACAGCACACCTGTGTCACACACACCCAGAGCTGACCCCAGCACAGCACACCTGTGTCACACACACCCAGGGCTGTGGAACCAGCACAGCACACCTGTGTCACACACACCCAGAGCTGTGGAACCAGCACAGCACACCTGTGTCACACACACCCAGAGCTGTGACCCCAGCACAGCACACCTGTGTCACACACACCCAGAGCTGTGACCCCAGCACAGCACACCTGTGTCACACACACCCAGAGCTGACCCCAGCACAGCACACCTGTGTCACACACACCCAGGGCTGTGACCCCAGCACAGCACACCTGTGTCACACACACCCAGGGCTGTGACCCCAGCACAGCACACCTGTGTCACACACACCCAGAGCTGTGGAACCAGCACAGCACACCTGTGTCACACACACCCAGAGCTGTGACCCCAGCACAGCACACCTGTGTCACACACACCCAGGGCTGACCCCAGCACAGCACACCTGTGTCACACACACCCAGGGCTGTGACCCCAGCACAGCACACCTGTGTCACACACACCCAGGGCTGTGGAACCAGCACAGCACACCTGTGTCACACACACCCAGGGCTGTGACCCCAGCACAGCACACCTGTGTCACACACACCCAGAGCTGTGGAACCAGCACAGCACACCTGTGTCACACACACCCAGAGCTGTGACCCCAGCACAGCACACCTGTGTCACACACACCCAGGGCTGACCCCAGCACAGCACACCTGTGTCACACACACCCAGGGCTGTGACCCCAGCACAGCACACCTGTGTCACACACACCCAGGGCTGACCCCAGCACAGCACACCTGTGTCACACACACCCAGGGCTGTGGAACCAGCACAGCACACCTCTGTCACACACACCCAGGGCTGACCCCAGCACAGCACACCTGTGTCACACACACCCAGAGCTGTGACCCCAGCACAGCACACCTGTGTCACACACACCCAGGGCTGTAGAACCAGCACAGCACACCTGTGTCACACACACCCAGGGCTGACCCCAGCACAGCACACCTGTGTCACACACACCCAGAGCTGTGACCCCAGCACAGCACACCTGTGTCACACACACCCAGGGCTGACCCCAGCACAGCACACCTGTGTCACACACACCCAGGGCTGTGGAACCAGCACAGCACACCTGTGTCACACACACCCAGGGCTGTGACCCCAGCACAGCACACCTGTGTCACACACACCCAGAGCTGTGACCCCAGCACAGCACACCTGTGTCACACACACCCAGAGCTCTGGAACCAGCACAGCACACCTGTGTCACACACACCCAGAGCTGACCCCAGCACAGCACACCTGTGTCACACACACCCAGGGCTGTGACCCCAGCACAGCACACCTGTGTCACACACACCCAGGGCTGTGGAACCAGCACAGCACACCTGTGTCACACACACCCAGGGCTGTGGAACCAGCACAGCACACCTGTGTCACACCCAGGACTATGAATTTTTTTTTACTATTAATATTTGAGGAATTCTGAGTGGTTAAAAATCTTTTGGAGTGAGTCTGGTGCATCAATTTTTCTTATTATGAGAGGGCATTTAAGTGCAATTAAATCTAAACAGAGAGGGTTTGATGTGAATATTTTGATGATTCCTTTAACTGAGGTTATGTGAAAAGTTAAAATCCTGTCCTTGAAGCTGATCTTATCCATCTGATCATGGGAAAGTCTCTTTGAGTTCAGGCAATAAAAACAGGAATAAAGCCTTTCTCCAGATATGTATCCACACTGAAACCTTCAGAAACTCTCCTGTTAGAGGTGTAGTTGTGCAAACAGCACAGTTTCACGGGCTGCCCCAGTGTTAATCCCGAGCCCATTTCCAGCTGTCTCCCGTGGATCTCCTCATCCCTTGCACTAGTTAATGGAATCAATCTCTCTGTAAGGTCCCTGGAGCGTGGGGAGCAGCGCCTTACAGTGAACACTGTGCCTCCCACGGCTCAGAGCACAGCACACACAAAATATAAACACCCCCTGGGACAAGAGGTGTCTCCTCCTCTGCCCAATGAACTGTCTGTAGTTTATTCTGCACGGCATGTCTCACTTAAATCAATAAATCCTTCAATAAACCGCTCTTTCCTGCACCGTGCAGGGGAGTGCCACGTTACTGTGTCCTTTCTGTGCGCTGTGACCCTCACACAGTAACATTTGGGGGTTCCACCCAGATCAGCACCAGCCCATGGGTATGCCAGGCACCCACAATGAAGAGCAAACCTGGACATCTCCCCACAGTGTAAATGTTACTTCCCCCAAACTGGGCCCCTGGGACCTGGTTCCTTAAACAAAGAAATTCCTTAAAGCAGGCCCCCCCCCTTTTCCTTATCGAAACTTCTGTTATCTTTTAGGATTTCTATTGGTTCTTAAAGTTGTAAGGTAATTGGTCCTTTTCTTACTTAGAATTTTAAGGTTACTGGTTAGATTGTAGTTTGTGGTTTTGATTGGTTAGAAGTTCAATCCTCTAGAAAGGTATAAAAGTCCTTTGTTAAATCATGTAATTGGACTCTTGTTAGTAGAACCCTTTGAAGAAATAAAACATCTTGGGGTTGGAAAGGATCCAACCCCAAACAGCTACACCACAAGATGTGGCCAGGCCCAGTTGAAGCTCAGCAGAGCTCCATCCCCCACAGCCACCTCACGGGCTGGGGGTTTGTGAGGAGGGGGAGGCTGTGCCTGCTGTGCTGCTCAGCTGAAGCACAGCACAGGAACAAGCCCGACCTCAAAGGAACCTCTGGGCTGAGCCCTCGCTCACAGCTCGGTGGGAAGCCAGGGATGGACCCTCAAAAAGAGACTTGCAGCTCCCTCAGGAGCCACCTGAGAGCTGTGCTGGGTTGGTGTGGCCACAAATGTGAATTTATTCTGTCCCCATCTGTTAACCCAGCTGGGCAGTGACCCTGATCTCCTGGCACACATTCTCTGCTCATGGGCCATCTTTAAACCAGCTGGGCAATCATCTTTATCTTCCCACAGCCCATCCTCCCTCCAGGAGATATCTCCTGTTCATGGCCACTGAGTCCCAGGGCATGACTGATAAAATTCCATCATCCCACTGGGAGATGCTCCAGCCAGGGGAGGAGCCAAGCCTTTCCTACCCAGATAAAAACTGAGATTTGGGACACCAGAGCAGCCTTTGCCACTGGATTCCAGAGGAAAGCCAGACCTTTCCACATCATCCCTGGAGCTTCAGAGGAAACTGCACCTTCTCCAGGAGCACTGCTCCAGCTGAACCACATCTGTCCCTGCAGGAGGATGCAGCCACCATTGAATGGGACTGTGCCAACACCCTGACTGACTGACGGGTGTCAGCTTGGATTCTGACTCTGGCAGGGCTGGGATTGTTCTGTGTAATACTGCATTGCTATTTTAATTTTCCTAGTGAAGAACTGTTATTCCTAATTCCCATATCTTTGCCTGAGAGCCCCTTGATTTCAAAACTATAATAATTCGGGGGAAGGGGGTTTACACTCTCCATTTCCAAGAGAAGCTCCTGCCTGTACTGGCAGACACCTGTCCTCAGCCCAGGACACCAGGCAGTGTCAGCACGGTACCTTCGCTGTCCACCTCGGGCAGCAGCGTGCGCAGCGGCTTCCGCACCTCCCACGTGCTGTTGATGAACATGGGCATCACCTTCAGCAGCTCCTCCTTGTCCTCCTGGTGGACCACAGGGATGGTCTCCAGAATCAGCTGCATCTGCTCCAGCTCGTGGCCCCCTGGGGAAGAGGGCAGGTGAGACACACAGGTTAGACTTGGGGTGTTGTGGGCTCCAGGGTCCCCACGCCCCGTCTTTGGAGGAATGCAGGTGTGCACCCCTGCAGGAAAGGTGTTTCCTGACCAGCTCACAGGCACCAGGTCGTGGCTCTGCTGGTGACAATCCTCACAGCTGCTGTGTGACATTACATGTTTTTAATCCTTTTTTGTTCAGGATGTATTTTATCCATAAAACACAAACCTGCGCTCAGAGCTGCTCCATCAGGGAGAGGAGAGGAGAGGAGAGGAGAGGAGAGGAGAGGAGAGGAGAGGAGAGGAGAGGAGAGGAGAGGAGAGGAGAGGAGAGGAGAGGAGAGGAGAGGAGAGGAGAGGAGAGGAGAGGAGAGGAGAGGAGAGGAGAGGAGAGGAGAGGAGAGGAGAGGAGAGGAGAGGAGAGGAGAGGAGAGGAGAGGAGAGGAGAGGAGAGGAGAGGAGAGGAGAGGAGAGGAGAGGAGAGGAGAGGAGAGGAGAGGAGAGGAGAGGAGAGGAGAGGAGAGGAGAGGAGAGGGGAACCAAGCAGAGCACCTATTTAACAAGCTCTGATCCATTTCTTCAGCATCTCTCGGGCATGACAAGAACCCCGTGGTGGGGTCCAGCCTCCCGTGCCTGCAGAGAGGAGCCTGGCAGCAAACAGAGTCACACCACGGATTCTCTGTCTGCCAGGAGAGCTGCTTGGAAATGCTCTGTCCTCAGAGGCAGGACCAGCCATCAAGGGGCAGCAAAAAAAACCAAGGATTTTTGGGCTGCCAAGTCCCTGCTGTCCCAGCCATGGATTTTGGGCTGCTGCAAGGCGAGCAGTGCCCGTCTGACCCACAACAAGAAGAGCCAGCCTCACCCACGGCCAACATGCCAACAGCCACAGGGAGGGTGGGGAGGCCCTGAGCTCCCTGGGGCTCCCCTCCACAGCCCAGAGCTCCCTGTGGGTCTGCACAGAGTTTTCTGGTGAGCCCAGACAGCCCCAGGGCAATGGTGACACCCAGCTGGCCACCAGCACTGCACACATCCACTCAGACCCACGGCCTGGGAGAGGATAAAGCACAGGGAAAGCAAGGAGTACGAAGGGAGCGACGCCTTTCCCGTATCAATCCCGGGCGGATTATTTCACTTTCCTACAGAAAAACCGATTTCAGGTCACTCAGAGGTTCACAGGGGAAACGGAAGGAATCTGCCAGGAAATGAACACCTTGTTAGGCAGGCTGATTCCCAAGCTGAGATCGAAATCACAGGGTGATAAAAGTCATCTTTGTGGCTTTCCTACTCGGCAGCCAAAAGACTCCGTGCTTAGCCACACAAAGAAGCTGCTAATGCTGGAAGCCTTGAGTTGTGGCTCTCAAGAAATCCCATTCCCTTCCATTATGCCCTATTTGTGGAATTCCCAGGGACCTTTTCCTGAAGGTATTAACTCCCGGAAAGGAAAACACGAACCACAGACGGAACAAACGCAGCGTGCTGATGCTACCTGGGGAGAGAACGAGGAGCTCTGCACCACGTCTTGGGAAAGAGAACCTTCTCCAGGCTCACAGCCAAGCCCCAGGGAAGCACCCAAGCCCTGGGAGGAAGCCCTGATCCCACGGGAAAAGCGTCTCCTAGCTCTTGGTCACGGGCACAGCCCGTGGGGAACTGCAGGGTCAGTCCTTTTTTACTCCTTTTCCATTTCCTTTCCTCCTTTCTACTCTTTTTCCCCCTGCTCCCAGGGATGCTGCTTTTGTTGGAGGAGACACTGGAGGGAGCTGCAGCTGCTCGTCTAGGGACACCTGCCCTGTTTTCCGTGCTGCCCAGGGCTCTGCCAGCCACACTCCAGCCGCTGGAGAGGAGAGTTTTGGGACAGCCGGGCTTGCTGCGGCAACCAGAGCTGGAAATGAGAGTTTTGGGACAGCCGGGCTTGCTGCAGCTCCCAGAGCTGGAAATGAGAGTTTTGGGACAGCCGGGCTTGCTGCAGCTCCCAGGGCTGGAGATGAGAGTTTTGGGACAGCCGGGATTGCTGCAGCTCCTAGAGCTGGAGATGAGAGTTTTGGGACAGCCGGGCTTGCTGCAGCTCCCAGAGCTGGAAATGAGAGTTTTGGGACAGCCGGGTTTGCTGCGGCTCCCAGAGCTGGAAATGAGAGTTTTGGGACAGCCGGGTTTGCTGCAGCTCCCAGGGCTGGAAATGAGAGTTTTGGGACAGCCGGGCTTGCTGCAGCTCCCAGGGCTGGAGAGGAGAGTTTTGGGACAGCCGGGTTTGCTGCGGCTCCCAGAGCTGGAAATGAGAGTTTTGGGACAGCCGGGCTTGCTGCAGCTCCCAGAGCTGGAAATGAGAGTTTTGGGACAGCCGGGCTTGCTGCAGCTCCCAGGGCTGGAAATGAGAGTTTTGGGACAGCCGGGCTTGCTGCAGCTCCCAGGGCTGGAGATGAGAGTTTTGGGACAGCCGGGCTTGCTGCGGCTCCCAGAGCTGGAAATGAGAGTTTTGGGACAGCCGGGCTTGCTGCAGCTCCCAGAGCTGGAAATGAGAGTTTTGGGACAGCCGGGCTTGCTGCAGCTCCCAGGGCTGGAGATGAGAGTTTTGGGACAGCCGGGCTTGCTGCAGCTCCCAGGGCTGGAAATGAGAGTTTTGGGACAGCCGGGCTTGCTGCAGCTCCCAGGGCTCTGCCAGCCCCAAAACTGCTCCCAAACCTTCATAGCACCCAGGGAAGGGGCCTCGGGGTGATGGGAAGGATGAATCAGGAAAACTTTGTAAATATGATTGCCTAGCAAAAGATTTTGAGAATATGGAAACCATAAGTGGGATTGAAATGAAAGCCACCTTTGAGATACCAAACCTCAGTTACTGAATAACTAGAAGACAATAGGATGACAGCTGAAAGTAATCCCCTCTTGACAGAAAAATGTGTTCTGCTGGAGAGCAGCTCCAAAGGCCAGAGAAGACCCTGCTAGCTTGGCAAAAGGGTTCAAAGAGTCGTTTTTAGGGTTTAAAGTATAACACATTATAGTAATGTAATGACTCTTATAGGCTGCATGTAAATGCTATAGGATTTGTGTCTTTTGTTAGGTTGGTTAGTGGAAATTAGAATATTCAACTTATAAGAGGATTTATTGTATTGTGAATGGGAAAATCTCTCTCTCACTTCCTGCTCTTATTTCCCTCTCTTATTTCCCTCTCTTCCCACTCTCTTCTCTCTCAGAACTCTCACTGCCCCCCTCCCTCTGCCCTGCTCCAGCTGTGGCTGGCAGCTCCCAGCAGGGCCCTCTTCACCCACGCCCTGTGCAATAAACCACAAGTCTCCAGGCCTGGCTTATCCCTCCATCTGTCACGGCTCTCCTGACCACCGTGGCATCAAACAGTGTCCCAGGGCTGGCTCCACTTCTGCTGCACATCCCAAAACTGGTGTGGGAGGGTGGGAGCAGCGAGTGACACCTATCCTAACAGCCAGCCACCCTCATTTTCCTGTGCTGCCCGAGCCCCCTGGACAGACTGCTGGGCTAATTAAACTGATTTATGCCGAGCCATTCACCCGGGGTTTGCAGGTCTGCAGCTCCCTCTGAACCACACTGCTGCTGTTCCCTGGCTGGGGAGACTGGGGGTGAGCTCCTTCTCCCCCAAAACGGCAGCAGCAGCAGGGAATCCTTGCTGCTGTGCAGGTGTTTGTGAGTTTCAGCTGCTCTCAGGGTTTATTCCCCTCTTCTCTGGGCAGCAGCAGGTTAAAGGCACCACGGGCATCCTGCCTGCTGCCAGGCTCCCAGGAGGCCAGCAAAAAGGAGCAGGGGGCCAGAACCCCCTGTGACAATGAAATACCTTCAAAGCCACCCAAAAGGAGTTGATATTTGGAGTTTGGATCCTGCCAGCAGCTGGGGGGTGACGAGGGGATTTCACTGGGCTGGGAGGCAGAGAACGAGGGATGCTCACAGCTGAGCCCAGCCTGGCTGTGCCAAACCCCAGCTCTGATCCCCACCTGCTCTGGATGTCAGGAACCAGCCTGGGGAGGCTCCTGGGGCATCCCACCCACCCCAGCTCTGATCCCCACCTGCTCTGGATGTCAGGAACCAGCCTGGGGAGGCTCCTGGGGCATTTCACCCACTCCAGCTCTGATCCCCACCTGCTCTGGGTGTCAGGAACCAGCCTGGGGAGGCTCCTGGGGCATTTCACCCACTCCAGCTCTGATCCCCACCTGCTCTGGGTGTCAGGAACCAGCCTGGGGAGGCTCCTGGGGCATCCCACCCATCCCAGCTCTGATCCCCACCTGCTCTGGGCTCACAGGAACCAGCCTGGGGAGGCTCCTGGGGCATCTCACCCATCCCACTGTGATCCCCACCTGCTCTGGGCTCACAGGAACCAGCCTGGGGAGGCTCCTGGGGCATCTCACCCACCCCAGCTCTGATCCCCACCTGCTCTGGGCTCACAGGAACCAGCCTGGGGAGGCTCCTGGGGCATCTCACCCACCCCAGCTCTGATCCCCACCTGCTCTGGGCTCACAGGAACCAGCCTGGGGAGGCTCCTGGGGCATCCCACCCAGGCAGAGGACAGATGAATCCCATCCTGGCGCTACCTCTGCCTGTGCCTTACCATGAAATGAGCTCCAAGCTCCACCTTGGGTACCTCAGTGGTGTCAGCCAGCATCACTTACACCGTGGGATCCACAAAGAGCCAAAAAACCCCGAGATGGGGCTGAGAGAGGGGTGAAGCACAGCTTGCAAGGCCAGTAGTGCTTGGGATGGCCAGGGAAGGAGCTCAACAAGCAGCTCCTGATTTGCTGTGAGGAATAAATGACTGCAGCACCCCCAGCAGGGTCAGACAGTGCCCTGACCTGCTGGCACCTGGAGATCTCCCTGCTCCTGGAGCACTCCCCAAGGAAACAGCAGGAGCAGGCAGGTTAAATGCACAATTTCCAAAGCTGAAACCCCCAGACTGGGAAGTTTTGGTGAAACTGGGGACAAAAAGAAGGAAGGAAAGGGAGGCAGTTTTAATGATCTTTTCATAACTGTACTGACTGCTTATTTTTGAGCTTTCACAGAAGAAATGTGGGAGCTGCAAGCAGGGAGCAGCAGAGCAGCTGCAGCCAAGCCTGCAGAGATATCTGCAGAGGAAACGTCCTTCTCCATTAGTAAGGGGCCTGATTATTTATTTACACAGCTCTGCAAAGTGCTGCCCACAGAAGGCATTGAGCCTTGTCACCCAGGGAGGGACAGCCCAGGGGGAATTCTGCACACCTGGGGCAGGGAGGGGAGCAGCTCTGTCCCTCCCTGCCTCTGCCTCACAGCTTGGGAAGCACAGCTCTGCTCCTGGCACTCTACTAAATACACATTTTCTTCTCAAGAACGTCAGGGCTGAACTGCAAATGCAGCATTGATAACTCCTCTTATTGTTTTCTTCTCTTGCACTTCACCTTCACAGCTGCAATTCCTGCTTACAGGTAAATCCTAAAGCCGGTTCAAGTGCCTTCCCTCAAAGAAAATAAACAGCTCAAAGACAAAAGTCATGATTCAAATGCAGGGCACAGAGCACAAACCTCCTGGAACAGGGCACGATTATCTCCTCTACCAATACAGGGACATTCTCTCCGCCTGGAAAGGCTGGAAATTGGTTATCAAGGAAGGAGAGAGGAAAAAAGTGAATGAAGAGGAGACAGAAACCTACCAGCGAAGAGCATCCTCCCGGTGAGCATCTCGGCCAGGATGCAGCCAGCTGCCCACATGTCGATGGCTTTGGTGTAGTTGTTGGGCGACAGCAGCAGGCGGGGGGAGCGGTACCACTTGGTCACCAAGCCTTCAGAGAGGTACCCCTGCAGGAGAGAGAGAGAGAGGGGTCAGGGAGGGAGAGAGAACTCCAGTCTGAGCAGAGAGAGGGGTCAGGGAGGGAGAGAGGAGGGGAGAACTCCAGTCTGAGCACAGAGGGGTCAGGGAGGGAGAGAGGAGGGGAGAACTCCAGTCTGAGCAGAGAGAGGAGTCAGGGAGGGAGAGAGGAGGGGAGAACTCCAGTCTGAGCAGAGAGAGGGGTCAGGGAGGGAGAGAGGAGGGGAGAACTCCAGTCTGAGCAGAGAGAGGGGTCAGGGAGGGAGAGAGGAGGGGAGACCTTCAGTCTGAGCAGAGAGAGGGGTCAGGGAGGGAGAGAGGAGGGAGAGCTCCAGTCTGAGCAGAGAGAGCAATCAGGGATGGGGAGAGCAGCACAGCTCCTGCACCCTGAGCACAGGGATCAGCATGGGGAGAGCAGCAGAGCTCCTGCACCCGTCCCCGGTCTCTCCTCCCTGTGACCTGCGGGTCACACCTGCCCGGGTCATTCCAGGCCGCCTCTGTATTGCTTGGGTGTGTCCGACAAATCCCAATCCCTCCCCATTGTCCAGGGAAACGACAGGGTTAGGGATGAGCGTCAGCGCAGCGCGGCAGGAAATCCCCGTGTGGCGGTGGTGGGTGCGTGGGGAACAGAACTGCCACGGGATCCCAGCCAAGACACCGGAAAACAGGATGGGATCAGTGGGAAAGCCCTTCTGGGGAATACCTGGCTGATAGACGATGGGAAACCCTGTTACCCTGCAGGGATGGAAAACTGCTCTTCCTGCACTGAGCCTGAGCCTTCCTGGCTGCTGGAGCTCTGGCATGGGAAGGGACAGCTCCTCATCCTCACCCTGCTCACACTGAGGGTGTCACAGGCAGCTCCTCATCCTCATCCTGTGCTCACACTGAGGGTGTCACAGGCAGCTCCTCATCCTCATCCTGCTCACACTGAGGGTGTCACAGGCAGCTCCTCATCCTCATCCTGCTCACACTGAGGGTGTCACAGGCAGCTCCTCATCCTCACCCTGCTCACACTGAGGGTGTCACAGGCAGCTCCGCATCCTCACCCTGCTCACACTGAGGGTGTCACAGGCAGCTCCTCATCCTCACCCTGTGCTCACACTGAGGGTGTCACAGGCAGCTCCTCATCCTCACCCTGTGCTCACACTGAGGGTGTCACAGGCAGCTCCTCATCCTCACCCTGTGCTCACACTGAGGGTGTCACAGGCAGCTCCTCATCCTCACCCTGTGCTCACACTGAGGGTGTCACAGGCAGCTCCTCATCCTCACCCTGCTCACACTGAGGGTGTCACAGGCAGCTCCTCATCCTCACCCTGCTCACACTGAGGGTGTCACAGGCAGCTCCGCATCCTCACCCTGCTCACACTGAGGGTGTCACAGGCAGCTCCTCATCCTCACCCTGTGCTCACACTGAGGGTGTCACAGGCAGCTCCTCATCCTCAGCCTGTGCTCACACTGAGGGTGTCACAGGCAGCTCCTCATCCTCACCCTGTGCTCACACTGAGGGTGTCACAGGCAGCTCCTCATCCTCACCTGCTCACACTGAGGGTGTCACAGGCAGCTCCTCATCCTCACCCTGCTCACACTGAGGGTGTCACAGGCAGCTCCTCATCCTCACCCTGCTCACACTGAGGGTGTCACAGGCAGCTCCTCATCCTCACCCTGTGCTCACACTGAGGGTGTCACAGGCAGCTCCTCATCCTCACCCTGTGCTCACACTGAGGGTGTCACAGGCAGCTCCTCATCCTCACCTGCTCACACTGAGGGTGTCACAGGCAGCTCCTCATCCTCACCCTGTGCTCACACTGAGGGTGTCACAGGCAGCTCCTCATCCTCACCCTGCTCACACTGAGGGTGTCACAGGCAGCTCCTCATCCTCACCCTGCTCACACTGAGGGTGTCACAGGCAGCTCCTCATCCTCACCCTGTGCTCACACTGAGGGTGTCACAGGCAGCTCCTCATCCTCAGCCTGTGCTCACACTGAGGGTGTCACAGGCAGCTCCTCATCCTCACCCTGTGCTCACACTGAGGGTGTCACAGGCAGCTCCTCATCCTCACCCTGTGCTCACACTGAGGGTGTCACAGGCAGCTCCTCATCCTCATCCTGTGCTCACACTGAGGGTGTCACAGGCAGCTCCTCATCCTCACCCTGCTCACACTGAGGGTGTCACAGGCAGCTCCTCATCCTCACCCTGCTCACACTGAGGGTGTCACAGGCAGCTCCTCATCCTCACCCTGCTCACACTGAGGGTGTCACAGGCAGCTCCTCATCCTCACCCTGTGCTCACACTGAGGGTGTCACAGGCAGCTCCTCATCCTCAGCCTGTGCTCACACTGAGGGTGTCACAGGCAGCTCCTCATCCTCACCCTGTGCTCACACTGAGGGTGTCACAGGCAGCTCCTCATCCTCACCCTGTGCTCACACTGAGGGTGTCACAGGCAGCTCCTCATCCTCATCCTGTGCTCACACTGAGGGTGTCACAGGCAGCTCCTCATCCTCACCCTGCTCACACTGAGGGTGTCACAGGCAGCTCCTCATCCTCACCCTGCTCACACTGAGGGTGTCACAGGCAGCTCCTCATCCTCACCCTGCTCACACTGAGGGTGTCACAGGCAGCTCCTCATCCTCACCCTGTGCTCACACTGAGGGTGTCACAGGCAGCTCCTCATCCTCACCCTGCTCACACTGAGGGTGTCACAGACAGCTCCTCATCCTCACCCTGCTCACACTGAGGGTGTCACAGACAGCTCCTCATCCTCACCCTGCTCACACTGAGGGTGTCACAGGCAGCTCCTCATCCTCACCCTGCTCACACTGAGGGTGTCACAGGCAGCTCCTCATCCTCAGCCTGTGCTCACACTGAGGATTTAATCTGGGACCTGTGACCTCTTTCTACAGCAGAATCTCTCAGCAGCATCCATGGGACAAGGGCCAGTACCTCTCTGAATTACTGCCCTCCTGGTCCTGAGCTCACCTGGGAGACTTTTCACCAGTGCCAAACACTGGGATGTGTCCCAGCCTGGAAATAGCCCTAGCAGGTCACAACTGGGTTATAACTGCCAGGGACCCCTCACTGCTACCCTGGGGTTATTGCATTGGGATAACATTGGAATATTCATGGGAGGCCTTTCCAATATTAAATATAACTCATTAACAGGAGGTAGATTGAAGTGCAGGAGGAGCAGCAAAATAAAATTAAAATTATATAGCCGAATTGCATTTAAATGCCACGAAGCATTTGGAGAATGTCAGACTGCAATGACAGCACGACCGCAGCTCACATTAGCGCTCAGCTGAAACTCCACCCATGCTGATTTAGCTCCACAGACTGCCTTGAGCTGCTGCAATCCCGGAGCTGTGCTGTGCAGCATTTCCTAGGGTGCTGTAGGATTCTTCTCCCCACCTAAACACGAGAGCAGTGCACCACCACAAACCACGGGGGTGATCACACTCCCCTTCCCCCGGCGAGGGTTTTTGTGCCAGCTCCCAAATGTGCGAGTCATCAGGCTTTTAATCATGAAGGGCTTGCTTCTAAAAGAGCATTTTAATTTTGGCCCTCTCATGCTAAGCCGTAATGGAGACTGATTAGCTGAGAAGTTTCATTTAGTGCTGCTCCATTCTTGCTAATGCTGCTCAATCAGAACCGGCACAAAGCCCCCAGGCATTATCCGATCAATCCACCTCTTCTCAGCTACCGCAATTATTCCCAACAATGCAGACGCTGGTATTTGCTGGAGAATCCCATGAAAACAAACTCTGAGGGAACTAATCCAGGGCAGATCGTAGCTGGAGCCGTTTCTTCCCTCGCCCAGGAAGGCAGTGCCACCCTCCTGGTGGATTTAGCGTGTGTTTCTCCTCTCTGACAGCAAGAGGGATCTGAGCTCTCGGGGTGTGTGCCCCATGCAAGATGCACATATCTGGAAGTCACAACAACCCAAACATTCTGCTTCCCGGGCGCGCATTGGGGAAAATTCCCTGCCAAACCTCGCCGAGTGGAAACGCCTTGGACCCTTCTGTCCTCCCTGTGCTCCCCTCTCCTGCTGCCTCACCCCGTGCCCGTGTCTGACCGACTCGTCCCCACTTCTGCTGCTGGGAATCCTTGGATGCCCCACCGGGGAGAGGAGGAAGCTGCAGCTGCTCTCCATCCCACCCTCTCGTGGTCCTCGGAGCCTCCCAGGGCATCCCAGCCCCGGCTCTGCGTTATCCCTGCCCTTTTTCCTGCGGGGAAATGCAGGGAAGGAGAGATGGCAGGTTTGGAAATCAGGACTTTCCCGACCGTGGGCAGCACAGCATCCCAGTCTCCAGCAGCTGGTACAGCCCCGACACCTTCCCCTGGCTAAAACATGGGCTAGAAAATACCTGAGCTCCTGTCCTGCCACCTGGGACTGGCAGGTTCTACAGGGAAATCCACCAGGGATCCAGGATTGTGAAGGCACCTGGGCTGGGCACAGGGTCAGGACTCAGGGTTAGGACTCAGGATTAGGACTCAGGGTCAGGACTCAGGGTTTGGACTCAGGGTCAGGATTCAGGATCAGGACTCAGGATTAGGACTCAGGGTCAGGACTCAGGGTCAGGACTCAGGGTCAGGACACAGGAGAAGGATTCAGGGTCAGGACTCAGGATTAGGACTCAGGGTCAGGATTCAGGGTCAGGACTCAGGATTAGGACTCAGGATTAGGAGTCAGGGTCAGGATTCAGGGTCAGAACTCAGGATTAGGACTCAGGATTAGGACTCAGGGTCAGGATTCAGGGTCAGGATTCAGGGTCAGGACTCAGGGTCAGCACTCGGGCTCCGGACTCAGGGTCAGGATTCAGGGTCAGGATTCAGGGTCAGGACTCAGGATTAGGACTCAGGGTCAGGATTCAGGGTCAGGACTCAGGGTCAGGATTCAGGGTCAGGATTCAGGGTCAGGACTCAGGATTAGGACTCAGGATTAGGACTCAGGATTAGGAGTCAGGGTCAGGACTCAGGGTCAGGACTCAGGATTAGGACTCAGGGTTAGGACTCAGGGTTAGGACTGAGCCCCAAGCTGTGGTGCCAGGGTGGGGAGCCCAGGCACTTCTGGCCATCTCCTAAGCAAGGTAGGGCTCCAGCACAAGAATTTCTCCATTTATGTAGATCCAGCCAGAGAAAGACCGAGAGCTGAAGCATATTAATTAGTTCTAATTAAGATGGAACATCTTCGTGACAATATTCTGTGGATTCAGCACAGCCCTTTCTGCACTGAAGGATTGCTAGAATCTCTTTTAAAAACAACATAATGGAGTTAATTGAAAAATAGAAGTGGTTTCAAGTCTAAGCCCTTCCATGCTGGTTTTTTTTAACTTGCAATTTCAAGTGTCATTTTCCTGCATCTCCTCTTGATCTCCTGCGTGTGAGGCAATCTATAAAGGTGATGAATTCACCACAGGGAGGACAAGCACCAAGAGGTATCAAACAGCACAGCAAAGGTAAAGAAAACAAAGCAAGGCAAAGAAAAATGGATGTGTTTCCAAACCTTTACACAATGCATATTTTGTGTTTTGCTTGCAACACCAGAAGGAGAAACAATTCAGGGCAGGTGGTGCTGCATCCCGGTGTCACCTTGGTGACAGCACACTGAACCTGCATGCCAGGGAATCTGGCACACATGGGGAGCCCAGGAGCTGCTGGGGCTGCAAAACCACAACTATCAACCCTGATAAAAACCTGAAAAACCACCACCCCCATCCAACCCTGGGGCTGAAAAACCACCACTTTCAACCCTGATAAAAACCTGAAAAACCACCACCTCCATCCAACCCTGGGGCTGAAAAACCACCCACATCCAATCCTGGGGCTGAAAAACCACCACCACCCAACCCTGGGGCTGAAAAACCACCACTTTCAACCCTGATAAAAACCTGAAAAACCACCACCTCCATCCAACCCTGGGGCTGAAAAACCACCCACATCCAGCCCTGGGGCTGAAAAACCAGCACCACCCAACCCTGGGGCTCCAAAACCACCAACACCACCCAACCCTGGGGCTCCAAAACCAGCACCTCCCAACCCCGGGGCTGAAAAACCATCACTTTCAACCCTGATAAAAACCTGAAAAACCACCACCCCCATCCAACCCTGGCGCTGAAAAACCACCAACACCCAACCCTGGGGCTAAAAAACCACCCCCATTCAACCCTGGGGCTCCAAAACCACCACTACCAACCCTGGGGCTAAAAAACCAGCAGCTTCAACCCTGTGGCTCCAAAACCACCCCTCTCCAGCCCTGGGGCTCCAAAACCACCACTACCAACTCTGGGGCACCAAAATCAACCCCACTCAACCCTGGGGCTCCAAAACCACTAACACCCAACCCTGGGGCTAAAAAACCACCCCCATTCAACCCTGGGGCTCCAAAACCACCACTACCAACCCTGGGGCTAAAAAACCAGCAGCTTCAACCCTGTGGCTCCAAAACCACCCCTCTCCAGCCCTGGGGCTCCAAAACCACCACTACCAACTCTGGGGCACCAAAATCAACCCCACTCAACCCTGGGGCTCCAAAACCACTAACACCCAACCCTGGGGCTCCAAAATCATCACTATCAACCCTGGGGCTCCAGAACCATCCCCATCCAACCCTTTGGGCTCCAGAACCACACCCACCCAACCCTGGGGCTCCAAAATCATCACTATCAACCCTGGGGCTCCAGAACCATCCCCATCCAACCCTTTGGGCTCCAGAACCACACCCATCCAACCCTGGGGCTCCAATACCACCAACACCCAACCCTGGGGCTCCAAAACCACCACTACCAACCCTGAGGCTAAAAAACAACAACACCCAACCCTGGGGCTCCAAAACCATCCCCATCCAACCCTGGGGCTAAAAAACAACAACACCCAACCCTGGGGCTCCAAAACCAGGACCATCCAATTCCGGTGTTCCAAAACCACCACCACCCAACCCTGGGGCTCCAAAACCACCCCCAATCAACACTGAGGCTCCCCCCTGGAGCCAGAGGGGTCCAGGGCCATGGGATTTCAGGATGCCACCTACAGCAAACCAAGGAAATTTCCTCAGGTGAATCCACACCAGAATCCACCTGCCTGCACCAAACAGGTGATCACAGACTGAAATCCATCAGGGTCCAAGCACAGCCTGAATATCCACACCTGAATCCACAGACACAGTCAGGATTTACATGGATGGGTGATGGATGGAGGGATGGATGATGGATGGATGGATGGATGATGGATGGATGGATGGATGGATGGATGATGGATGGATGGATGGATGATGGATGGATGGATGGATGGATGGATGGATGGATGGATGATGGATGGATGATGGATGGATGGATGGATGGATGATGGATGGATGGATGATGGATGGATGATGGATGATGGATGGATGGATGGATGGATGGATGATGGATGGATGGATGGATGATGGATGGATGGATGATGGATGGATGATGGATGGATGGATGGATGGATGGATGATGGATGGATGGATGGATGATGGATGGATGATGGATGGATGGATGATGGATGGATGGATGGATGGATGGATGGATGGATGGATGATGGATGGATGATGGATGGATGATGGATGGATGGATGGATGGATGATGGATGATGGATGATGGATGGATGACGGATGGATGGATGGATGGATGATGGATGGATGATGGATGGATGATGGATGGATGATGGATGGATGATGGATGATGGATGGATGGATGATGGATGGATGATGGATGGATGGATGGATGGATGGATGATGGATGGATGGATGGATGATGGATGGATGATGGATGGATGGATGATGGATGGATGGATGGATGATGGATGGATGATGGATGGATGATGGATGGATGGATGGATGGATGGATGGATGGATGGATGATGGATGGATGATGGATGGATGACGGATGGATGGATGGATGGATGGATGGATGATGGATGGATGATGGATGGATGATGGATGGATGGATGATGGATGGATGGATGGATGATGGATGATGGATGGATGGATGGATGATGGATGGATGGATGGATGGATGGATGATGGATGGATGGATGGATGGATGATGGATGGATGGATGGATGGATGGATGATGGATGGATGGATGGATGGATGATGGATGATGGTTGGATGGATGATGGATGGATGGATGGATGATGGATGGATGATGGATGATGGATGGATGGATGGATGGATGGATGATGGATGGATGGATGGATGGATGGATGGATGGATGATGGATGGATGAGGGATGATGGATGGATGGATGGATGGATGGATGATGGATGGATGGATGGATGGATGGATGGATGGATGGATGGATGATGGATGGATGGATGGATGGATGATGGATGGATGGATGATGGATGATGGATGGATGGATGGATGGATGGATGGATGATGGATGGATGGATGGATGATGGATGGATGATGGATGGATGGATGGATGGATGGATGGATGGATGGATGGACGGATGGATGATGGATGGATGGATGGATGGATGGATGATGGATGGATGGATGGATGGATGGATGGATGGATGATGGATGGATGATGGATGGATGGATGGATGGATGATGGATGATGGATGGATGGATGGATGGATGGATGATGGATGGATGGATGGATGGATGGATGGATGGATGGATGATGGATGGATGGATGGATGGATGATGGATGGATGGATGATGGATGGATGGATGGATGGATGATGGATGGATGGATGGATGATGGATGGATGGATGGATGGATGGATGGATGGATGATGGATGGATGGATGGATGGATGGATGATGGATGGATGATGGATGGATGGATGGATGGATGATGGATGGATGGATGATGGATGGATGATGGATGATGGATGGATGGATGGATGGATGGATGATGGATGGATGGATGGATGATGGATGGATGGATGGATGGATGGATGATGGATGGATGGATGGATGATGGATGGATGGGTGATGGATGGATGATGGATGGATGATGGATGATGGATGATGGATGGATGATGGATGGATGATGGATGGATGGATGATGGATGGATGGATGATGGATGGATGGATGGATGGATGATGGATGGATGATGGATGGATGATGGATGGATGATGGATGGATGATGGATGATGGATGGATGGATGATGGATGGATGATGGATGGATGGATGGATGGATGGATAATGGATGGATGGATGGATGGATGATGGATGGATGATGGATGGATGGATGGATGGATGGATGGATGGATGATGGATGGATGATGGATGGATGATGGATGATGGATGGATGGATGGATGGATGATGGATGGATGATGGATGGATGGATGGATGGATGGATGGATGGATGGATGATGGATGGATGGATGGATGGATGATGGATGGATGATGGATGGATGGATGGATGGATGGATGGATGGATGGATGATGGATGGATGATGGATGGATGATGGATGGATGGATGGATGGATGATGGATGATGGATGATGGATGGATGACGGATGGATGGATGGATGGATGGATGATGGATGGATGATGGATGGATGATGGATGGATGATGGATGGATGGATGATGGATGGATGGATGGATGATGGATGGATGGATGGATGGATGGATGATGGATGGATGGATGGATGGATGATGGATGGATGGATGGATGGATGGATGGATGGATGGATGGATGATGGATGATGGTTGGATGGATGATGGATGGATGGATGGATGGATGGATGATGGATGGATGGATGGATGAAGGATGGATGATGGATGGATGGATGGATGGATGGATGATGGATGGATGGATGATGGATGATGGATGATGGATGGATGGATGGATGGATGGATGATGGATGGATGGATGGATGGATGGATGGATGGATGATGGATGGATGATGGATGGATGGATGGATGGATGGATGGATGGATGGATGGATGATGGATGGATGATGGATGGATGATGGATGGATGGATGATGGATGGATGGATGGATGATGGATGGATGGATGGATGGATGGATGGATGATGGATGGATGGATGGATGGATGGATGATGGATGGATGGATGATGGATGGATGATGGATGGATGATGGATGATGGATGGATGGATGGATGGATGGATGATGGATGGATGATGGATGGATGGATGGATGGATGGATGGATGGATGGATGATGGATGGATGGATGATGGATGAATGGATGGGGGATGGATGGATGGATGGATGGATGGATGGATGATGGATGGATGGATGGATGGATGGATGGATGATGGAAGGATGGATGATGGATGGATGGATGGATGGATGATGGATGGATGGGTGATGGATGGATGGATGGATGATGGATGGATGATGGATGGATGGATGGATGGATGGATGGATGGATGGATGGATGATGGATGGATGGATGGATGGATGGATGGATGGATGATGGATGGATGGATGATGGATGGATGATGGATGGATGGATGATGGATGATGGATGGATGATGGATGATGGATGGATGGATGGATGGATGGATGGATGGATGGATGATGGATGGATGATGGATGGATGGATGGATGGATGGATGGATGGATGATGGAAGGATGGATGATGGATGGATGGATGGATGATGGATGGATGGGTGATGGATGGATGGATGGATGATGGATGGATGATGGATGGATGGATGGATGGATGGATGGATGGATGGATGATGGATGGATGGATGGATGATGGATGGATGGGTGATGGATGGATGGATGGATGATGGATGGATGGATGGATGGATGGATGGATGGATGGATGATGGATGGATGGATGGATGATGGATGGATGATGGATGGATGATGGATGGATGGATGATGGATGGATGGATGGATGGATGGATGGATGGATGGATGATGGATGGATGATGGATGGATGGATGGATGGATGATGGATGGATGGATGATGGATGGATGATGGATGATGGATGGATGGATGGATGGATGGATGATGGATGATGGATGGATGATGGATGGATGGATGATGGATGGATGATGGATGGATGGATGGATGGATGGATGGATGGATGATGGATGGATGGATGGATGATGGATGGATGATGGATGGATGGATGATGGATGATGGATGGATGGATGATGGATGGATGATGGATGGATGGATGGATGGATGATGGATGGATGATGGATGATGGATGGATGGATGGATGGATGGATGGATGGATGGATGATGGATGGATGATGGATGGATGATGGATGGATGGATGGATGGATGATGGATGATGGATGATGGATGGATGACGGATGGATGGATGGATGGATGATGGATGGATGATGGATGGATGATGGATGGATGGATGATGGATGGATGGATGGATGATGGATGGATGGATGGATGGATGATGGATGATGGTTGGATGGATGATGGATGGATGGATGGATGGATGATGGATGGATGGATGGATGGATGGATGGATGGATGATGGATGGATGGATGGATGGATGGATGGATGGATGGATGATGGATGGATGATGGATGATGGATGGATGGATGATGGATGGATGGATGGATGATGGATGGATGGATGGATGATGGATGGATGATGGATGGATGGATGGATGGATGGATGGATGATGGATGGATGATGGATGGATGGATGGATGGATGATGGATGGATGATGGATGGATGGATGGATGGATGGATGGATGGATGGATGATGGATGGATGGATGATGGATGGATGGATGGGTGATGGATGGATGGATGGATGGATGGATGGATGATGGATGGATGGATGGATGGATGGATGGATGGATGATGGAAGGATGGATGATGGATGGATGGATGGATGGATGATGGATGGATGGGTGATGGATGGATGGATGGATGATGGATGGATGATGGATGGATGGATGGATGGATGGATGGATGGATGATGGATGGATGGATGGATGGATGGATGATGGATGGATGGATGATGGATGGATGATGGATGGATGATGGATGGATGATGGATGGATGATGGATGATGGATGGATGGATGGATGGATGGATGATGGATGGATGATGGATGGATGGATGGATGGATGGATGGATGATGGATGGATGGATGGATGATGGATGGATGGATGGGTGATGGATGGATGGATGGATGGATGGATGGATGATGGAAGGATGGATGATGGATGGATGGATGGATGGATGATGGATGGATGGATGATGGATGGATGGATGGATGATGGATGGATGATGGATGGATGGATGGATGGATGGATGGATGGATGATGGATGGATGGATGGATGATGGATGGATGGGTGATGGATGGATGGATGGATGATGGATGGATGGATGGATGGATGGATGGATGGATGATGGATGGATGGATGGATGGATGGATGGATGATGGATGGATGATGGATGGATGATGGATGGATGGATGGATGATGGATGGATGATGGATGGATGGATGGATGGATGGATGGATGGCTGATGGATGGATGGATGGATGGATGGATGGATGGATGGATGATGGATGGATGATGGATGGATGATGGATGGATGGATGGATGGATGATGGATGGATGATGGATGGATGGATGATGGATGGATGATGGATGGATGGATGGATGATGGATGGATGATGGATGGATGGATGGATGATGGATGGATGATGGATGGATGGATGGATGGATGGATGGATGGATGGATGGATGGGAGATGGGCAGCAAGAGCCTTTGCTGACTTTTGGGCAGGGATGGGACAATGGGACAGGCAGAGGGAGCATTGCAGGGTGTTCCCGGTGGGAAGTTGAGGTCAATGCATTCACCGAAGGGATGAAGGTTTAGGAACAGGGTATTCTCCACTCTTCCTGTCCTGCACCAGAATAAGAACCTCATGGTTCTCCTCATGGAGGCAGGGAGCTCTTGTTTCTTCGTCTCCAACCCTCCTTTGCTCACCTTTTGGGCACCAAGACGCAGGGCCAAATGTTCAAACCAGAAACAGCCACGGCCATGGAGAAAGGCAATAATGTGGAGATGTTCTAGAGGATAAACTCCCACGGATAAAGAGCCGGGTGATGGAGAAGAGAGGAGCCTGCACAGCTGGGTGGTGAGAGCTTTGGGGAAGAGGCAGGGTGAGAGAGGGATGTGGATGAACAGGATCATCTCCTGAGGGCTCTCTCCTGCTACACCTGACTCTCTGTGCCCTCAAGAGCTGTCTGTCAGCGCCTGAGTGTATCTGAGACAAGGCTGTGATCAGTGCAGGGGTCAGAGCAGCCTGGGAAGGTGCACACCAGATCTGGACGTGACCAAGGCAGCTGGAAATACAATTTGTTCACTGTGGAGAAGTTTCAGACAAAGAGGCGCCCCATGCTGCTCTCACCATGGAGAAAGGTGTCTAAGCAGGAAAACCAGCCAGACAGTGGGAGAAACAGAGCCAACGCTGCTCTGCACCCAGCTGGGGAGGCCAGCTCCTCGCTGAGCCTCAGGGCATGTCCCAGAGCTGGGAGCTCTCCCCTTTCTTCCCACCACACCATCCCAATCCAGCATCTCCCAGAGCTGGGAGCTCTCCCTTTCCCACCACACCATCCCAATCCAGCATCTCCCAGAGCTGGGAGCTCTCCCCTTTCTTCCCACCACACCATCCCAATCCTGCATCTCCCAGAGCTGGGAGCTCTCCCTTTCCCACCACACCATCCCAATCCAGCATCTCCCAGAGCTGGGAGCTCTCCCCTTCCCACCACACCATCCCAATCCAGCATCTCCCAGAGCTGGGAGCTCTCCCCTTCCCACCACACCATCCCAATCCAGCATCTCCCAGAGCTGGGAGCTCTCCCCTTCCCACCACACCATCCCAATCCAGCATCTCCCAGAGCTGGGAGCTCTCCCTTTCCCACCACACCATCCCAATCCAGCATCTCCCAGAGCTGGGAGCTCTCCCCTTCCCACCACACCATCCCAATCCAGCATCTCCCAGAGCTGGGAGCTCTCCCTTTCCCACCACACCATCCCAATCCAGCATCTCCCAGAGCTGGGAGCTCTCCCCTTCCCACCACACCATCCCAATCCTGCATCTCCCAGAGCTGGGAGCTCTCCCATTTCCCACCACACCATCCCAATTCTGCATCTCCCAGAGCTGGGAGCTCTCCCCTTTCTTCCCACCACACCATCCCAATCCAGCATCTCCCAGAGCTGGGAGCTCTCCCTTTCCCACCACACCATTCCAATCCAGCATCTCCCAGAGCTGGGAGCTCTCCCTTTCCCACCACACCATCCCAATTCTGCATCTCCCAGAGCTGGGAGCTCTCCCCTTTCCCACCACACCATCCCAATCCAGCATCTCCCAGAGCTGGGAGCTCTCCCCTTTCTTCCCACCACACCATCCCAATCCTGCATCTCCCAGAGCTGGGAGCTCTCCCCTTCCCACCACACCATCCCAATCCTGCATCTCCCAGAGCTGGGAGCTCTCCCATTTCCCACCACACCATCCCAATCCAGCATCTCCCAGAGCTGGGAGCTCTCCCTTTCCCACCACATCACCCCAACTCAAGGTTTGCCTGATGAAAGTCACACAAACAAGACACCTTGCCAGGCAAGGGCTATTATTCAGGTGAATGTGTATTCTGAGCTGTGTTTAAAATTCTGCTCACAGTCCAGAGTGGCTCTCATTTGCCATTCCAACACTCAGCAGGATGTTCTGGGGTTTGAGGAACATCAGGTCAGGAGAGATGTGACCTTTGAGACAAATAGCACCACACAACCTGCAATTTTTGTGCTGGCAGGGCCCTGCCATTGGTGTAAGCATATTGCAGAAACAAAACATGCTAAGATAAAAAATAAATCCACGTGCTCAAGATGACCCTTGCTCACCTGAAAGGCTCTCAGGAAACCATTACAACGGGGTGCAGCTCTGTGCTGCCTTCAGAGGTTTGGATTTAACGGGTCTTTGGGCAGTTAATTGGGTACAGGATTCCACCTGCTCGTGGGCATCTGCCCAAGCACAGGCTGGCAGCAGCAAGTGAGGGTCCCTGCTCTTGGGGTGGCTGCCTGGAACAGAGGCGAGGCAAGGCTAGGAAACATAATTTTAATTGTAAAAATAAAATAAAAAATAAAAAATTAAAAAATAAAAAATAAACATAAATAAACATAAATAAAATAAAATAGACTAAAATAAAATAAAATAAAAAATAAAATAAAATAAAACAAAGTAAAATAAAATAAAATAAAATAAAATAAAATAAAATAAAATAAAATAAAATAAAATAAAATAAAATAAAATAAAATAAAATAAAATAAAATAGACTAAAATAAAATAAAGTAAAACAAAGTAAAATAAAATAAAATAAAATTAAATTAAATTAAATTAATTTAAATTAAGTAAATTAAGTAAAATAAAATAAAACAAAATAAAATAAAATAAAATGTTAAAATATAATAAAATAAAATAAAATAAAATAAAATAAAATAAAATAAAATAAAATAAAGTAAAGTAAAGTAAAATAAAATAAAATGTTAAAATAAAGTTTAAAAAAATGAGAGAATAAAGTGGGTATTTATTGAAGGCCTTCAACAGGTACACCCTGGGCAGTAAAACAGAGGCTACACCTAAAATGGACAATGGTCACAAGTTTTTCAGACAATTGTAAATTTGGACCTTCTACATACCGGGGTAAATTCCCCAATGACAACTTCAGGTAATGAAGATATTTACCCCCTGTTTGCTCCCCCTCAATTCACTTTGTTTACATTTTCAGGGCCTGAGGCAGAGGGTGTCCTTGAGTTTCAGAGGAATTGTTGTCGGACCAAAACGTGAAGACAGTTAGCATGGAGTTTACAGCTGTGCACTAAAGCAGTGCAGGATTTGAAAAACACAAAAGCCAAGGCAAAACCACAAATCCTAAGGCATCAGGGCAGCCCTGGGGTGGATGCTCCACTGCTCTGCCTCCTGC
Source organism: Oenanthe melanoleuca (assembly GCF_029582105.1). Classification (NCBI taxonomy): domain Eukaryota; kingdom Metazoa; phylum Chordata; class Aves; order Passeriformes; family Muscicapidae; genus Oenanthe; species Oenanthe melanoleuca. The sequence continues at coordinate 75,920,804 of NC_079362.1, read as the reverse complement.
TGCTGCCTCCTGCCAGAGCACGGAGCTCAAAAATCCGTGTGAGCCTGGGAGGAGAGAGAGCTTGAGAGAGAAACGGGGAGAGAAATGATTTCTGTGCCTTCATCAAGGGCAGCACTGACCCACGGCAGGCTGCACCCAGCTCTGGCAAACTCAGCCCTGCTCAGGCCAGGAACCATCAATAAATGCTGTGCTGGGTTGGTGTGGCACCCAGCAATGTGAATTCTGTCCCCATCTGTTAACCCAGCTGGGGCAGTGCCCCTGATCTCCTGGCACACATTATCTGCTCATGGGCCATCTTTAAACCAGCTGGGCAATCATCTTTATCTTCCTACAGCCCATCCTCCCTCCAGGAGATATCTCCTGTTCATGGCCACTGAGTCCCAGGGCATGACTGATAAAATTCCATCATCCCACTGGGAGATGCTCCAGCCAGGGGAGCAGCCAAGCCTTTCCTACCCAGATAAAACTGAGATTTGGGACACCAAGGAACCTTCTTCCCACTGGATTCCAGAGGAAAGCCAGACCTTTGCACATCATCCCTGGAGCTTCAGAGGAAACTGCACCTTCTCCAGGAGCACTGCTCCAGCTGAACCACATCTGCCCCTGCAGGAGGATGCAGCCACCATTGAATGGGACTGTGCCAACACCCTGACTGACTGACGGGTGTCAGCTTGGATTCTGACTCTGGCAGGGCTGGGATTGTTCTGTGTAATACTGCATTGCTATTTTAATTTTCCTAGTAAAGAACTGTTATTCCTAATTCCCATCTCTTTGCCTGAGAGCCCCTTAATTTCAAAATTATAATATTTTGGAGGAAATAATTTGGGTTTACATTCTCCATTTCAAAGAGAAGCTTCTGCCTTCATTGGCAGACACCTGTCCTCCAAACCAGGACACTGGCATTACCCATCTGCTGCTTTCAGCTCTGCTCTGGAGCAGCACCCAGCTTTCTCTGCACACTCAGATATTTTTGCACTGATGCTCCAGCCTCCCGCTCCACGAGGAACTGGAGGATGCTGGTGCAGTGGCATCTGGCAGAGTTAAACACCAACATGAAGCTGCAGCCCCCTGACAGCTCCTTCCACTGCACTGGCTGCTATTGAGGCAACAGAGAATTGCTCAGAAATAACAGTAATTCTGCAGTAGGCACGAACAGGTGACTCCTACCCTGATCCCACAGCCCTTGACAACACCATGTTCCTTAAATCAGAGACTTCCTGTGCTCATGCAGCCTGCCTTGTTTGCAGGGAGTTACCTGACTTTAAACAAACAAATCTCACATTTGAAAAGCCAGGAGCCTCTTCCTGAGCTGGGCCATAAATAATGAGAGAGGAAGGGAGCACAGAAAGGGCAGGCAGAGAGACAGGGACCCCGTGCTTGCTTCCTGCAACCTCATTCCTTTTCCCCAGGCTCTGTTTCTCCCCACAGCCCAGACTTGCACCCAGAATCGGCTCAGATCATGAGATTGTCTTTCTGCCATCCTCTGCTGCCTCCCTTCACAGAGCAGTGGGCAGGAACCCACTGGTAAACACAAAGTGCACTTAAACCTTGGTACAGGCACAGCAACAGACACATGGGGCACCCCAGCCTCACCCACGGACACATCCAGATCAAGAAAACGGATTTTATCTCATCACTGTGTGCAGGGCTGACAGCAGGGAGGGAGCCCGGGATAATGGGTGAGAAGGCTCTGTGACACACAGTCCTGATGCTAATGGGTCCTGAACAGAGCTGCAGGTGTGAAATGCAGGTTGCCTCCCAGGCTGGGGCTCTAGAGCAGTGGAGGAACGTGGCAGAGGCTCTGTCACCCTCTGGGTCCCCAGGAGAAGGCAAAGCCACTGCAGCTCTGCAGCTGGCTGCTGGTTAAAGTCACTGTTTGGTGTTGTGACATGAGATAAAATCCGTTTTCTTGATCTGGATGAGGTTGCAGAGAATTCAGTATGCCATTTGGATCCAGACCTGAGATTAAAGGGTTTGACTGAGTCTCAAGGACCCATCCTCTCCCCCCAGGTTAAATGAATGTAATTCAAACCAAATGGGGTTTTCAAGAAGCTGGCTGGCACCGAAGTGGGGACAAAGCCCAGCAGAGTGGGTGTGGACACGCCAGGTCCCCTCCCCACGTGCTTCCAGCAGCTTGTGCTTTTTGACAGCAGCAGAGCAAGGAACACAGAGCTTAGTCACTTGAGTAAAGCAGGCAAACACACGCCTCCCCACAGTCCACTGCTGAGACAGAACAGAACAGCCGAGCGTGGGTTTGATGTACACAATACAGCAACAGGAGGCGGCTGAAGGGCACTCAGACCCTCCCCGTGCCCTCTGCGCAGCCCTGCAGAGCCCAGGGGATTCTGGCAGAGCTCAGGGCATGGGCTGTGCCCAGAAAACACTGAAGGCCAGGCTGGACAGGGCTCTGAGCCACCCCAGCCCGTGGAGGGCTCGGACTGAACGAGCTTTAAAGGTCCCTTCCCACCCAAACCGAGATTCCACAGACACGTGTGCTTGGGGCACAGTGGTCACCAGCAGTGACCACCCAGCAGGGCTCACAGCTGCCCAAGGGGGCTCAAGGACCTGTTACCCCTGGAGGACCCGCCATGCTCAGCCACATTCACAGAATTCACAGAATTCACAGAATTCACAGAATTCACAGAAACCCAGTGATTGGATTGGAAGAGACCTTCAAGATCATGGCCCAGCCACATTCACAGAATTCACAGAATTCACAGAATTCACAGAAACCCAGTGATTGGATTGGAAGAGACCTTCAAGATCACAGACACGGGTCTCGGCTTGGGGCACAGTGGTCACCAGCAGTGACCACCCAGCAAGGCTCACAGCTGCCCAAGGGGGCTCAAGGACCTGTTACCCCTGGAAGACCCACCATGGCCCAGCCACATTCACAGAATTCACAGAAATTCACAGAATTCTCAGAATTCACAGAAACCCAGTGATTGGATTGGAAGAGACCTTCAAGATCATGGCCCAGCCACATTCACAGAATTCACAGAATTCACAGAAATTCACAGAAACCCAGTGATTGGATTGGAAGAGACCTTCAAGATTGTGGCCCAGCCACATTCACAGAATTCACAGAATTCACAGAATTCACAGAATTCACAGAAATTCACAGAAACCCAGTGATTGGATTGGAAGAGACCTTCAAGATCATGGCCCAGCCACATTCACAGAATTCACAGAATTCACAGAAATTCACAGAAACCCAGTGATTGGATTGGAAGAGACCTTCAAGATCATCAAGTCCAACCCATTCCCTAACACCTCAACTAACCCATGGCACCAAGTGCCACATCCAGTATTTTTTTAAACACATCCCAGGATGGTGACCCCACCACCTCCCCGGGCAGACCATTCCAGTGCTTCATCACCCTTTCAATGAGAAACTTTTTCCTGACACCCAATGTTGGAGAAGGTGAAACAGAGGAATCTTGCAAATATGAATGCTCAGATTTTGGGAATATAGAAACCATGAATGAAATTGAAATGAAAGCCACATTTGAGATACCAAGCCTTAGTTACTAAATAACCATGAAAACAATAGGATGGCCCCTGAAGCTAATCCACTCTTGTCAAAACAATGCTTTTGGCCAAAGAGGTACTCCAAAGGTCACAAAAGACTTATCAGGGTCCAAGATTAGATCTTAGAGTTTAGAATGTCACACACTATGCTACTATAAGGATTCCTATAGGCTGCATGTAAATGCTATAGAATTAGCATTTTGTATTAAATTGGTTCTTGGAAATTAGAATATTCATGATGGAAAAAGATTTATTGTATTACAAACGGCAAGTCGCTCTCTTTTTTTATGCTCTTTACCTTCTTTACTCTTTTTACTCTCTCTTCCTTCCCTCTTCTCTCTCTCTCCCCTTTTTAATCTCTTTAGCCTGCTCTGTGGCCGGGCAGCTCCTAGCAGGCTCTCTTGTAATAAACTGCAGCTGCAGCTTTTAGCATTTACAGAGGTTTGAGTCTTGTTCCATACCGTCCACCCTGATACAAAGAATCCAGGAATCTCCCGCACCCAGCCTAGTGCTTGAGCACACCGCCCTCCGAGCCCACCGCGCCTACCTTGTGCGAGTAGTGCTGGTCCACGATCCTGGCCAGGCCGAAGTCGCCGATTTTCAGCACCAGGTCCTCGGTGCTGATGAAGATGTTGGCGGGCTTGAGGTCGCGGTGCAGGACGTTGGCCGAGTGGATGTACTTGAGCCCGCGCAGCAGCTGGTACATGAAGAGCTTGGCGTGCTCCTCGGCCAGCTTGCCCTGCTCCAGCAGCCGCGCCAGGTCCGTCTCCATGTACTCCTGCACCACGTACACCACGTTGAACTTGAACAGGTCCCCGCGCAGGCTGGCGCCCTTGGGGCCCAGCACCTCGTGCACCTTGACGATGTTCTCGTGGTCCAGGCGGCGGATGATCTTGATCTCTCGGAAGGCGTGCTTCAGGCTGCGCGCGTCGCCCAGCGTCAGCTTCTTGACGGCCACCTTGCGGCAGCTGCGGCTGTCCAGCGCCGACAGCACCAGCCCGTTGGCCCCGAAGCCCAGCGGGCGAAAGTTGACGAAGCGGCAGCCCAGGTCGTAGCCGTACATGCTGGCCAGGCAGTCGCACTTCTCGGCCATGGCGCTGCTGCCGCCTCCCCGCCCTCCTCACTGGAAAAGCTGCCGCAGTCCCAGTTCCTCCAGGTCAGAAATGTTGTTGGAAACAGGGCCCTGCATTATTGATTGGAGATTTCTCGCTCTGAGCCTGCTGTTTCAAACCATGCAGGGCGAGGATAAATCTGAGGGCACATAGAGAAATAAAATGTAAACTGGGTGAGGAACTGTGCTGGGTTGGTGTGATCAGAAATGTGAATTTATTCTGTCCCCATCTGTTAAACCAGCTGGGGCAGTGCCCCTGATCTCCTGGCACACATTATCTGCTCATGGGCCATCTTTAAACCAGCTGGGCAATCATCTTTATCTTCCCACAGCCCATCCTCCCTCCAGGAGATATCTCCTGTTCATGGCCAGTGAGTCCCAGGGCATGGCTGATAAAATTCCATCATCCCACTGGGAGATGCTCCAGCCAGGGGAGGAGCCAAGTCTTTCCTACCCAGATAAAAACTGACATTTGGGACACCAAGGAACCTTCTTTCCACTGGATTCCAGAGGAAAACCAGACCTTTCCACATCATCCCTGGAGCTTCAGAGGAAACTGCACCTTCTCCAGGAGCACTGCTCCAGCTGAACCACATCTGCCCCTGCAGGAGGATGCAGCCACCATGGAATGGGACTGTGCCAACACCCTGACTGACTGACGGGTGTCAGCTTGGATTCTGACTCTGGCAGGGCTGGGATTGTTCTGTGTAATACTGCATTTCTATTTTAATTTTCCTAGTGAAGAACTGTTCTTCCTAATTCCCATCTCTTTGCCTGAGAGCCCCTTAACTTCAAAATTATAATAATTTGGAGGGAGGGGGTTTACATTCTCCATTTCCAAGAGAAGCTCCTGCCTGTATTGGCAGACACCTGTCCTTAAACCTGGACAGGAATGAACAGACTTCCCGAGCAGCGTAGAGAAGCACAGCCCAGAGATCTCTATCAAAGCAGAAGGGTTCTTCTCCCTGAGATTAAAAAATCAGCCCTGCTGCATTTTGCAGCCTGTTGTGGTTTGAGGAGAGGAGAGGAGAGGAGAGGAGAGGAGAAGAGAGGAGAGGAGAGGAGAGGAGAGGAGAGGAGAGGAGAGGAGAGGAGAGGAGAGGAGAGGAGAGGAGAGGAGAGGAGAGGAGAGGAGAGGAGAGGAGAGGAGAGGAGAGGAGAGGAGAGGAGAGGAGAGGAGAGGAGAGGAGAGGAGAGGAGAGGAGAGGAGAGGAGAGGAGAGGAGAGGAGAGGAGAGGAGAGGAGAGGAGAGGAGAGGAGAGGAGAGGAGAGGAGAGGAGAGGATCCATGTGATGCCTGGGCCCTGCCCACATCACAGCTCTCTGAAGGTTAACCATGAGCAAAACCATGACCTTTTCCAGGATCATCAGTTACCCCCTCCCAACACACACAGCACCACCAGCATTTTTCATCTGCTTAATTTTCCCTTTTCCACTTTTCAGACGCAGAGAACTGCAACTCCTACTTCTCCCTTTTTCTGCCTATTTTTTTTTTTCCTGTTTTAAAAATTTGCTTGAAAATGTTAAGGAGCCATTTGCAGCGGCTGAACTCAGCATGTCACATGTGCAACTGCCAGTGTAAACCACACGGCAAAAACTGCAGAAAAAACAGAAATGAGGGTTCAAGCCCTGACTGCCAGGCAGCTGAGAGGGTCACAGAGCTTTTCAGCTTTGAACAGCCAAAACTGATCAGGAAAATTAGGCCATTTTCCCAAAAAAGCCTCCAGAATTGCCAGTGAGGATGTGACATCCCCTGAACACGGGTCCCAGAGCAAAGAGCAGCCTGGGGATGCCACCCCTGCTCCTCCCTGAAAAAGGACTGAACAGGTAAATGTATATATATTGATATACGAAGGATGTAAGATGTGTTTCCTCACCCACCAAGGCATTAAGAAGCTGGAGATGGATGTGGAGCCAACAGGAGCTGGGTAAGCAGTGGCAGCGAGCTGAGCCACCTCTGGAGCTCAGATATCAGATCACAGACCCCAGATCACAGATCTCAGATCTCAGTTCTCAGATCTGAGATCTCAAATCTCAGTTCTCTGATCTCAGATATCAGATATCAGATCTCAGATCTCGGATTTCAGATCTCAAATCTCAGATCTCTGATCTCTGATCTCAGATCTCAAATCTCAGATCTCAGATCTCAGTTCTCAGTTCTCAGATATCAGATCTCAGATCTCGGATTTCAGATCTCAAATCTCAAATCTCAGATCTCTGATCTCAGATCTCAAATATCAGATCTCAAATCTCAGATCTCAGATCTGAAATCTCAGATCTCAGATCTCATATATCAGATCTCAAATCTCAGATCTCAGATCTCAGTTCTCAGTTCTCAGATATCAGATATCAGATCTCGGATTTCAGATCTCAAATCTCAAATCTCAGATCTCTGATCTCAGATCTCAAATCTCAGATATCAGATCTCAAATCTCAGATCTCAAATCTCAAATGTCATATCTCATATCTCAGATATCAGATCTCAGATCTCAGACCTCGGATCTCAGATCTCAAATCTCAAATGTCATATCTCATATCTCAGATATCAGATCTCAGATATCAGATCTCAAATCTCAGATCTCAAATCTCAAATCTGATATCAGATCTCAGATCTCAGATCTCAAATGTCAGATCTCAGATCTCAGATATCAGATCTCATATCTCAAAACTCAGATCTCAAATCTCATATCTCAGATATCAGATTTCAGATATCAGATCTCAGATCTCAAATCTCAGATCTCAGATCTGCCTTTTGGCTGTGCCAACCTGCTCCTGAGCAGCAGGGGATTCTCTCATCAACGGCTTTATAAGGGATCTGCTGGCAGACCCTCCCCTCCAGGGCAAACACCAAGCCCTGCTGGGGATGGGGATGTGCATTCAGCCAGAGGATCCCAGTTTTGGGGGGATCTTCCTGACAAAATGCCATTTCCTGGTGGCAGGGTGGTAACTCAGGCTGACAGCACTGCAGATTTAATTAGCACATTCAGTTTGATTCCTTGGCAAGAGCAAACAGCTTTGAAGATTACGAGAAGATTGGATCAAGGCTGGCTGACAGGGAAGAGGATTGAACTAAGCAGAAATGTAAAGTTTGTCTGTGGGATGTTTAACTAAATGAGTGTAGTAAGAAATCACTAGCACTCCTGAAGATGGTGTTTAAGCACATGGAGCTCACAGTAAATCTGGATTCTGATCACGAATCAGCCTCTCTCTCAATCATCAATATCACCATGACGGGGTGGCCAGGGGCAAGGCAGCTGGGAAAAGAGAGTTCAAGACCCCCCAAGCACCTCGAGGTTCCCCTGTGGTCATTTCATCCTGAGACAGGATGCAGTAAAGGCGAGGCAGGAGGAGGCAGCCAGTGCTCCCCAGATGGAGCTCGGGGCTCTCAAGGTCTCCTGCAGCTGCAGGAGCTCGGACACCTCCCCTGCCCGAGCCTGGACCCCAGACATGCCCTGACCCTCCCCTGTGCACCCCCAGGTCCTGAAGGGACCACCCGGCTCAGGGGTGACCCGGCACAGGGGGTCCCAGGTTAACAGCTGGACCCAGAGCTGCTCAGAGGAGGAAAACTGAAATTAAATTAAATGAAATTTAAAAAACATAGATTTTAAAAAAAAGAATATAATATAAAATAAAATAAAATAAAATAAAATAAAATAAAATAAAATAAAATAAAATAAAATAAAATAAATTTTAAAATAAAAAAATTAAATAAAAAATTTAAAAACAAAATAAAGTAAAATAAAAAATTTAAAAATGAAATTAAATTAGATGAAATAAAATAAAATATTTTAATAAAATAAACGAAAATAAAATTTATATATAAAATAAAATAGAAAGTTAAAAATGAAATGAAATTAGATGAAATAAACTAAACTAAACTAAAATAAAATAATTAAAAATAAAAAAGAGTTTTAAAATAAAATAAAATAAAATAAAATAAATAAAATAAAATAAAATAAAATAAAATAAAATAAAATAAAATAAATAAAATAAAATAAAAAATGAAATGAGATTAGATGAAATAAAATAAAATAAATTTTAAAAAGTAAAAATAAAATAAAGTTTAAAAATAAAATAAAATAAAGTAAAATAAAATAAATTTTTAAAATAAAAAAATAAACAAAATAAAATTAAAAAATAAAATCCCAAAATAAAATGAAAAATTAAAAAAAAACCCTTAAAAATAAAAAATAAACAAAATCAAATAAAAAATTTAATTTTTTTTTTTTTTTTAAATAGAGTAACTGTGTATCTTCTGCCGTTGTGTCCCCCCTGCCAGAACGACGGCTCTGCTGGGCCCTTAATCACCAGAGCGGCTCCACTAACGCGGCCGCGGGTTCACAGCCCGGTGCTGCGCCCTGCGCCCCCGCAGCGCTGCCGGGACCCTCCTCCGGGAACAGCCAAACACCGGGGAAAACATTAAAAACGAACACTGCTGGGCGATCCCCCTCTGCTGAGGGGCGGCCGAGAAGCGCGGCGCCCTGGGGCCAGCTGAGAGTGACAGCGAAGACGCAGGCAGCGTGTCTGTCTGTCCGTCCGTCCGTCTGCCGGCAGGGAGGACGCAGGCAGGGCAGGGATGCTCTCCAGCCGCCAGGAGCAATAATCACAGCCTGTGTCCAGCCCGGCAATCAGCCAAGGCTGGCTCTGAGCACTGAGCGGAGGGAGCGGCAGGGCTGCCCTTGTCCCCAAACCGGGGCGCAGAAAACAGAGGGAGCGAGCGGAGAAAACCCTGAGGCTGCGCGGGGAACGAGCATCCTGCGCAGGAGGGTGGTGAGGGCAGCGAGAGGGACCAGCGGGAGCTGCGGGGGCTCTGAGAGCCACGGCAAGGCTCGGGGCAACCTGCGGGCAAGCTGGGGGCAAGCTGGGGCAGCCTGGGGCAGCCTGGGGAAACCTGTGGGCAAGCTGGGGTAACCTGGGGCAAGCTGGGGCAGCCTGGGGCAAGCTGGGGCAAGCAGGGGGCTGCAGCAGCAGCAGTAGGACTGCTCCACTCTTTGGGAGCCACCCGAGCCTGCCAAGAGATCTCCTCTGCACTCTCAGGGAGGAAAAGAAAAGAGACAAAAGGCACCAAAACCTGTGAACTGTGCAGCAGGGCTGCGATTTGACGTGGGCGGGTTTCAGACCCATCTCTGCACCCCGGCTCGCGGGGCTGGCACTGGACGGTCCCCGAGGTCCCTCCAGCCAAACCTGCTGTGATCCCACCCCAAAGCTCCGTGGGGCTGAGCCCAGGAGGGGCGGGCAGGAGCCACGCCAAGATCCTCGGCTTCCTCCAGGCGCAAGGGAGAGACCGAGCTCTGCCTCGTCAGCCTAATTATTAATAATTAGTAGAGCTCCAGAAGCACTGAAAGGAAAAACACAACATATGAGGGGGGGGAAGGGAAGAAAGAACCCTGTTTTATGTGTTTGTGGTGCCCCTGGCTGTGTGTCAGTGCCCAGCTGAGCCAGGGCCCCACTGCAGTCAGAGTCAGACCAAAGGAGAGACCTGCAGCCCAGCAAGGCTCAGCCCTGCAGCCCAGCAAGGCTCAGCTCTGGAGCCCAGCAAGGCTCAGCTCTGGAGTCAGAATTAACCCAAATGAGAGACCTGCAGCCCAGCAAGGCTCAGCCCTGCAGCCCAGCAAGGACCAGCCCTGGAGCCCAGCCAGGCTCAGCCCTGGAGCCCAGCAAGGCTCAGCTCTGAAGCCCAACAAGGCTCAGCTCTGAAGCCCAACAAGGCTCAGCTCTGGAGCCCAGCAAGGCTCAGCTCTGGAGTCAGAATTACCCAAAGGAGAGACCTGGAGCCCAGTATGGCTCAGCCCTGCAGCCCAGCAAGGATCAGCCCTGGAACCCAGCAAGGCTCAGACCTGGAGTCAGAATTACCCAAAGGAGAGACCTGCAGCACAGCAAGGCTCACCTCTGGAGCCCAGCAAGGCTCAGCTCTGCAGCCCAGCAAGGCTCAGCTCTGCAGCCCAAGAAGGCTCAGTCCTGGAACCCAGCAAGGCTCGGCTCTGGAGCCCAGCAAGGCTCAGCTCTGCAGCCCAGCAAGGCTCAGCCCAGCCGTGGCTCTGCTGGCTGCGTCTCTGTCATTGAACAGACAGGGAGAGGCTGCTGGCAAACTCAGGGAGCTGCATTTGGGGGATCAGCAGGCAGCAGGACCCCCCAGGAGAGGGAGAGGGGCAGGGAAAGGGAAGGTGACTCTGCCCCTGTGCCCCTGTGCTCAGGTGAGACCCCACCTGCAGAGCTGCCTCCAGCCCTGGGCTCCAGCAGCACAAGGACGTGGAGCTGCTGCAGCCAGTGCTGAGGAGGCACGGAGATGCTGCAGGGCTGGAGCCCCTCTGCTCTGGAGCCAGGCTGGCAGAGCTGGGGGTGCTCAGCTGCACAAGAGAAGCTCCAGGGAGAGCTCAGAGCCCCTGCCAGGGCCTGAAGGGGCTCCAGGAGAGCTGCACAGGGACTGGGGACAAGGCATGCAGGGACAGGACACAGGCAATGGCTCCCAGTGCCAGAGGGCAGGGCTGGATGGGATATTGGGAAGGAATTGCTGGTGGGAGGGTGGGCAGGCCCTGGCACAGGGTGCCCAGAGCAGCTGTGGCTGCCCCTGGATCCCTGGCAGTGCCCAAGGCCAGGCTGGATGGGAATTGGAGCAGCCTGGGACAGTGGAAGGTGTCCCTGCCATGGCAGGGGTGGCACTGGATGATCTCGATGTCCCTTCCCACCCAAACCATCCTGGGGTTCCGTGGCTGAGCTCTGCACCTGTTCTTACCTCTGCCTCCTCCCCCCGAGACAGCAGCAAACCCAAGGACCAGCCTGACCAGCCTCCCACCAAAAGCCACGTTTTTCCTGCCTTCCCCATTCTCCAAGCCGGCCCTGGCCTCTGGCAGCCCCCCAAGAAAACGCCACCAGCAGCCCCAGCCTGTCCCAGCGGTGGCTGCTGCAAGGAAGGAGCAGCAGCGCTGGTATTTGGCTGTGCAGGGTGCAAAATGGAAAATGTGTCAGCTCTGCAGGGCAGAGCCCCTTTCCAGTTGCTCAGCCGGTGAGACCAGCACCTGAGGAGCCAAACGCAGCGGGAGGCTCAGGAGAGCTGCAGCAGGACACAGCCAGCAGCTCCTGACACCACAAACAAATCTGTGGCTGCACCGAAGCAGCGAGCAGGGAAAGCAAACCTGATTTAACAGGAGCTCCTGCTGCCCACGGGCTCGACAGGGGCTGTGCTGGCAGCCACAGAACAAAGGGACACCAGCTCCAAGGGGTCTCTGTGCTGACTTTATCCCCACCCCTCTCCTACTGGAGCCTGGGAGTTTTGGATTTTCTGTGCTGACGCTGACCCTCAAGTGAACACTGATGTTGGCTCAAGGCCTTGGAGAAGGCTTCCAAATTCGAGTGATGAAGTTAGAATCACTGCTGTCTAGTTGGGAAAAAAGCGTATCACTGATTTTCTCTTGTCAGTACATAAACATAAATACAAATATTTCAAAAATACGTGTTCCAGTGACCTTTCCAACTGTTTGGTATCCATACATAAAAGCACAGAGCAATTAAAAAACCGTATAACCAAACAAAAATCATGATTAAATGATCTATCTAATTAGCTAAACCTCACACCATTGTGAAAAAAACTTTCAGTTCACCTCTCACTCTGTTTTTCACCAGGGCCAGCAGCTGCCTCTGTCCCTCAGTGTCTCTGGTTGCCTTCACAGTGACTCTGGTTGCCCTCTCAGTGTCTCTGGTTGCCCCCTCACTGACTCTGGTTGCCCCCTCAGTGGCTCCCTCCATCCCCCCATGCCCCCTGGATCCCCCAGCCCTGCTGAGGCCATGCTGAGGCCCTGCTGAGGCCATGCTGAGGCCATGCTGAGGCCCTGCTCAGGCCTTGCTGAGGCCCTGCTGAGGCCCTGCTGAGGCCATGCTGAGGCCATGCTGAGGCCCTGCTCAGGCCTTGCTGAGGCCATGCTGAGGCCTTGCTGAGACCATGCTGGGACCATGCTGAGGCCCTGCTGAGGCCATGCTGAGGCCTTGCTGAGGCCATGCTGAGGCCTTGCTGAGGCCTTGCTGAGGCCATGCTGAGACCATGCTGAGGCCATGCTGAGACCATGCTGAGGCCATGCTGAGGCCCTGCTGAGGCCCTGCTGAGGCCATGCTGAGACCATGCTGAGACCATGCTGAGGCCATGCTGAGACCATGCTGAGGCCATGCTGAGGCCCTGCTGAGACCCTGCTGAGGCCATGCTGAGACCATGCTGAGGCCATGCTGAGACCATGCTGAGGCCATGCTGAGGCCATGCTGAGGCCATGCTGAGGCCATGCTGAGACCCTGCTGAGGCCATGCTGAGGCCATGCTGAGACCCTGCTGAGGCCATGCTGAGACCCTGCTGAGGCCCTGCTGAGGCCTTGCTGAGGCCATGCTGAGGCCATGCTGAGGCCCTGCTGAGGCCATGCTGAGGCCCCGCTGAGGCCATGCTGAGGCCATGCTGAGACCCTGCTGAGGCCATGCTGAGACCCTGCTGAGGCCCTGCTGAGGCCTTGCTGAGGCCATGCTGAGGCCATGCTGAGGCCCTGCTGAGGCCATGCTGAGGCCCCGCTGAGGCCATGCTGAGGCCATGCTGAGACCCTGCTGAGGCCATGCTGAGGCCCTGCTGAGGCCATGCTGAGGCCATGCTGAGACCCTGCTGAGGCCATGCTGAGACCCTGCTGAGGCCATGCTGAGACCATGCTGACGCCCTGCTGAGGCCATGCTGAGGCCATGCTGAGGCCATGCTGAGGCCCTGCTGAGGCCATGCTGAGGCCCTGCTGAGGCCATGCTGAGGCCATGCTGAGACCATGCTGAGGCCATGCTGAGGCCATGCTGAGGCCCTGCTGAGGCCATGCTGAGACCATGCTGAGACCATGCTGACGCCCTGCTGAGGCCCTGCTGAGACCATGCTGAGGCCCTGCTGAGGCCATGCTGAGGCCTTGCTGAGGCCATGCTGAGGCCATGCTGAGACCCTGCTGAGACCATGCTGAGACCATGCTGAGGCCATGCTGAGACCATGCTGACGCCCTGCTGAGGCCATGCTGAGGCCCTGCTGAGGCCATGCTGAGGCCCTGCTGAGGCCATGCTGAGACCATGCTGACGCCCTGCTGAGGCCCTGCTGAGGCCATGCTGAGACCATGCTGAGACCATGCTGACGCCCTGCTGAGGCCCTGCTGAGGCCATGCTGAGGCCCTGCTGAGGCCATGCTGAGGCCATGCTGAGGCCCTGCTGAGGCCATGCTGAGACCATGCTGAGACCATGCTGAGGCCATGCTGAGACCATGCTGACGCCCTGCTGAGGCCATGCTGAGGCCCTGCTGAGGCCATGCTGAGGCCATGCTGAGGCCATGCTGAGACCATGCTGACGCCCTGCTGAGGCCCTGCTGAGGCCATGCTGAGGCCCTGCTGAGGCCATGCTGAGGCCATGCTGAGGCCCTGCTGAGGCCATGCTGAGACCATGCTGAGACCATGCTGAGGCCATGCTGAGACCATGCTGATGCCCTGCTGAGGCCATGCTGAGACCATGCTGAGACCATGCTGAGACCATGCTGAGACCATGCTGAGGCCATGCTGAGGCCCTGCTGAGGCCATGCTGAGACCATGCTGAGGCCATGCTGAGGCCCTGCTGAGGCCATGCTGAGACCATGCTGAGACCATGCTGGGACCATGCTGAGGCCCTGCTGAGGCCCTGCTGAGGCCATGCTCAGGCCATGCTGAGACCATGCTGAGGCCATGCTGAGGCCATGCTGAGACCATGCTGAGGCCATGCTGAGGCTCTGCTGAGGCCATGCTGAGGCCCTTTTGAAGCCCTGCTGAGGCCTTGCTGAGGCCCTGTTAAAGCCCTGCTGAGGCCTTGCTGAGGCCCTGTTAAAGCCATTCTGAGGCCCTGCTGAGGCCCTGTTGAAGCCCTGCTGAGGCCCTCTGCCCGTCTCCTCCTGGAGCCTCCCGGGCTGCAGCCGCAGGAGGAGCGCAAACATGGCACTGCTCCTGCTGCTCTTGGCTCCCAGGCTGGAATTCGGCTATCCCAGCCCGGCCACAAGCAAGGCCCTGGTGCCCAGCCCATGCAGAGCACCCACAGCTGCACACCCCAGCCCCTGGCTCCCTGCTTTGTGCCCCCACCTCGCCCACGAGCCCCAGGGGTTTGCCACAGGGCTGGGGCTCTGTGTCCCCCCTTCTGGGACCCCCAGCACGCAGGGCTGGGCTCTGGGGACACCAGATATGGCACAGGAGAAACAGGGAGCATTTCCTGCATCCCCAAATCTCATGGTGAGCACAGACAACACACTGCTCATCTCTGAAGGATGCTGAAGAACAAGAGATGCTCCTCTGCTGATTGTCCTCCCTGCTGGGGTCACCCTGCCCTGGCACTCTGTCTACCCCCCTTCTGGGACCCCCAGCACCCACGGGCTGGGCTCTGGGGACACCAGACATGGCTCAGGAGAAACAGGGAAACAGGGAAAGAAGCAGCAAAACCAGCCTGACCCCAGCAGAAGGAGCTGTCCTGGGAACCATTAAAGGCAGAAAAGCCTCTAAGATCACTGAATACAAACATGAACCCAGTGCCACCACACCATGGCCCCCAAATTCCACATCCACAAATGCCACATCCACAGGCTGCTGGAGCATTTCCAGGGTCCCCAAATCTCATGGTGAACGCAGGCAACAAAACACTCATCTGTGAAGAACAAGGGATGCTCCTGTGCTGAGTGTCGTGCGTGCTGGGGTCACCCTGACCTGGTGTACCCCCTTCTGTCAGCCCCAGCACCCAGGGCTGGGCTCTGGGGACACCAGACATGGCACAGGAGAGACAGGGAGATCACCGGGCAAGAACCAGCAAAACCAAACTGACATCAGCAGTAGAAGAGGCCCAGGGAACCACTAAGGGTGGAAAAGGCCTCAAAGATAACCAAATGCAAACATGAACCCAGTGCCACCAGGCCATGGCCCCCAAATGCCACATCCACAAATGCCACATCCACAAGTTTGCAGAGCATTTCCAAAGTTCCCAAATCGCATGGTGAGCACAGCCAACAAACCACTCATCTCTGAAGAACAAGGGATGATCCTCTGCTGTGAGCCCTCTGTGCTGAGGTCACCCTTCCCTGGCACTGCAGAAACACCAAAACCCTGCACACACACACTGTCTGAGCTGCAGGGTCACACAGGTGTGACACTGTCTGAGCTGCAGTCACACAGGTGTGACACTCTCTGAGCTGCTGTGAGCTGCTCTCAGTGCAACTCCTGCTGATCCCCCCTGGCAGAACCAGTCCCTGTTAGTCCCAGGCTGGTCACAGCAGAGATCATGGGTCACATCAATGACACTCAGGTTCTGAGGGCAGATTTCACCCTCCCAGCCTCACCTGAGCTGTACACCAGGAGCCCTGGGGGATGCAGCAGCCTCCTTTCCCAAATCCTGTGTTCACCTGTCTCCCCCAACAGCCATGCAGCCTGCTCAGGAGCGGGTCATGCTCCCATTCCTCTGAAAACACAACTTATCAAGGTGTCTCTAAAACCAGGAGCCACGCAGAAACTCATGGGCAGGAGCAGCAGATGTGCTGCCAGCTAAAAGCCAGAAGGCATCAAGCAGCACTTGCACAGGAGGTGAGTAAAATCCTCATGAGCCTTTGGGAGAAGCCAGAGGGGAAAGGCAAACCAAAGGGAAACAGCACAAAACGTCCCCAAATCCTGGTGTGACCAGCAGCAAAGCACACAGCTTTCCCATGCACTGAGAGCAGGCACAGCAGCATCACCCAGCTCTGCAAAGCCAGCTCTGCTGCCCAAACCTCACCCAGGGAAAAGAGGAATTCTCCTCCTTAACAGCTAGGGCAATTGTGGACAGGCCAAAATACACTCAGAAGGAAAAAAAAAATAATGAAAGGAGAAAGACAAATCAGACAACGCTCATTATCTCACAGAAAGGACAGAAAACAAAGAGGAACTTGCTGACAATCACAGGGCTTTAGGCAGTGTGGGAAAGGCACCCATGTGTCCCGAGCAGGGAGCTGGTCAGCCAGGCGTGGAGGGCAGGGCCCAGCGTGGGGACAGCAGGGACAGCAGGACAGCAGGGACAGCCCAGGGACAGCAGGGAGAGTAGGGAGAGCAGGGACAGCAGGGAGAGCAGGGACAGCAGGGAGAGCAGGGACAGGAGGGACAGCAGGACAGCAGGGAGAGCAGGGACAGGAGGGAGAGCAGGACAGCAGGAACAGCAGGGACAGCAGGATAGCAGGGGCAGCAGGGACAGCAGGGGCAGCAGGGACAGCAGGGACAGCAGGGACAGGAGGCACTCACTTGTGCTACACCCACCCACCTGTGCCACCCACCCACCTGTGCCAGGCACTCAACCACAGCTGGGGGGTCAGCAGGTGGCTGCACCTGGGGCCAGCCCCTCTCCCTGCTCAGTCACAGTCCCTGGTCATTCCCACTCCCTGGTCAGTCCCACTTACTGGTCAGCCCCAGTCCCTGCCCCTGGTCAGTCCAGTCCCTGGTCAGCCCCAGTCCCTGGTCAGTCCCAGTCCATGGTCAGTCTCTCCCTGGTCAGCCCCAGAGTCTGGTCAGCCCCAGTCCATGGTCAGCCCCAGTCCATGGTCAGTCCTAATCCATGGTCAGTCCCAGTCCCTGGTCAGTCTCTCCCTGGTCAGTCCCTGTCCTTGCTCCTCATCAGTGCCAGTCCCTGGCCAGCTCCATCCCCATCCCCAGCCCCTCTCCCTGGCCACCCCCAGCCCCAGTCCCTGGCCAGCCCCTCTCCCTCTCCCTGGCCAGCCCCAGCCCCATTCCCAGCCCCAGTCCCAGTCCCTGGCCATTCCCAGCCCCATTCCCAGCCCCAGCCCCATTCCCAGCCCCAGCCCCAGTCCCTGGCCATTCCCAGCCCCTCTCCCTCTCCCTGGCCATTCCCAGCCCTGCCAGCTGCGGTTCCAATCCCGCACGGGCTTCTGCTGACCGACACCACATTGATTTAAAACCAGCAGAATTATCTCCGTTACCAAAATAAAGCAGTTCCTGGAACGGGTGATTCAGAAGCCTCTCCCCTCACCATAAATCAGAGCAGAAACACGATACCTCATTGGGGCAAATCACTTTGCCCTTTTGGTTTGGCACCTACAGCCTTTTCTTCAAGAAAAAAATGAGATTAGAAATCCACTCTGAGCCTCTCCTCCCTGGGACACCACGGGTCAGGGCTTTGCCTGTGTTATCACTGGAGGGGCTGGACGAAGATAAGCAAAAGCAGGATGGATATTAAAAAAATAATTTTTAAAAAAACATACCGAAACAGCCCTAGAGGGTTGTTTTTTATTATTGTCTCTGAGAAGCCTGCAGGAGGAATTTGCCCCAAAGGAGGTATGTGCAGCATGTGCCAGCAAGGCAGAGATGGCAGAGCTCCTCCAACCCTCCACGGGCCCCAGAGATAGGTATCTCTGCAGAGAGCCTGGTGTCCTCTCCAAACACGGCTCTGGGATCTCACAAAAGCGCTGCTCTGTGCCTCCCTGTAATCCTCCTGCTCACTGGCAAATCTCACCCAGTTTGTTCAGGATCGCTGGCAGATCTGCGCGCTCAGCTCGGGCACACAACGAGCACGGGCTGTTTGGAGAGGGGGGAAAAATCCTCCATTTGTCTGCAAAAACCGTCGGGCAAGAGGTTTCCACCCTCCTGCTCCCGCAGCAGGGCAGGAGAGACCCTCCCCAGCCACGGAAAGGGACCTGGAATCCTGCTGGATGTGCCGGAGGGACAGCAGAGTCACGGAGGAGGGGACTGTCCCTCCTGCCCTGCACTGGGGCTGGCACCACGCGAGGAGGATGTAGAGCTGCCAGAGAGCCCAAAGGAGGGACACGGGGTGGGGAAGGGTCTGGAGGGGACACATGGGAGGGCACTGGGCTGGTTCAGGTGGAGACTGAGGGCAGGGAGAGACCTCGGTGCAGCCACAGACGCTGATCGTGTCTCGGTGGTGACAGGGACAGCACCAGGGAACGGCTGGAGCTGTGCCAGGGAGGTTTAGGTGGGATATCAGGGAAAGGTTCTTCCCCCAGAGGGTGCTGGGCACTGCCCAGGCTCCCCAGGGAAGGCCAGAGCTCCAGGAGAGTTTGGACACTGCTCCCAGGGATGCACAGGGATTTTTGGGGCGCCTGTGCAGGGGCGGGAGCTGGGCTGGATGATCCCAGTGGGTCCCTTCCAGCTCAGGATATTCCATGATTCCATGACAATGGTGCAGAGCCAGCACCGAGCACACCCTGTAACCCTCCCCACGCAGCCAAGGCTGCCCAGGCCTCGGGAGAACCTTGGAAGAACCTTGGGAGAGCACTGGGGACATCCAGCAGAGCGCCCAGATGCAGCAGGACACAGCAGCCCTGCAGGATTTGGCCACAGTTCATCCAGCCCTTGATCCGAGCGCAGGGGGATCACATCCCCTGGGATGTGCCCCTCTCCCTGGGCAGGGTGGACCCTCCTTCCCAGCGCCAAACTGCTCAGCCAGCTTTCCCTGTGCCTCCCAGCGCTGGGAGGGGTCACTCAGCATCCCAAAATCCGCCTTTTCCTTGGGCTCCTCCCTAGGGAGAGGGGCCGTCAAACAGGGAATGACACCACACCACACGTGGCAGAGCTCCCCCTCATCTGCTCTGCTGTGAAAAATAACCTCTGCCCAGTAATTCTGGGAGACCCTGCTGCACAGCCACGGGATGCCACCGTCACAAACAATGTTTCCTAGGGAACTAAAACCAAAATGTGGTAAGTCCTGCTCCTAAGACAGGCAAACCAAACCCAAAATGTTCTCCCAGTGACTTTTAGCCACCCTCAACAGACAGGGAATAAAAGGCCCTGCTGGACCACTGCTAAAGCTTGCTGTCAGTATAATCACCTACCACTGTAATGAGATTACACGGATTAAGCTGTATTTTAAGGAAACATCAGTGAGCTGGGCAGCCTTTCTGGGCAGGTTTTTAGAGCCGCACGGAATAATACCGGAAAAACCAGGGGGCTATTTTTAGAAAGCTTTTCTCCAGATACCCTGGGTGGAGGGAGATCAGGCAGCAGAGGTGTGCTGGTGCAGGCAGGAGCTGAATGAATGAACGCTGCAGAGGGGAGCAGAGCCATCCCCGGATTCCTGAGCTGCATCGGGAGCTCACTGGGCAGGACCCAAGCCTGCATTCCTGCCGTGCTGAGCTGTGAAATGGGCTGGAGGGCAGCAGCAGCACAGCACGCCAGGCCAGGCTGACCCTCAGGGCACACAAACCCTCCCTCTGGCTGCTCACGGGGTTAGTCACCGGGAAAACGTCCCCAAAGCCAGCCTGGGATTAGCCCTCACAGCATATCACCAGCTGGGACCCACGCAGGGAGGGGTGCTGTGCTCACTCAGCCCCTGGAGGGACAGCTCTGCTCTCCAGCGTCACATTCCACCCAGGAAATCCCACACTCGCCCTCCCACCCTCATTTTCCCCCAGCAGCCCTCAGGATCTAAGAGGAGCTCCCAGGCAATCTGGTTTTCTCGCTGCTGTTTGTCCTTGGAGCTCACTCCTACGGAGCACCCATCAGCCATCCAAAGCAAACTTGCACTTGGTTCTCCAAAGCCCTTTGCTCTTCCTTCCCAGCCTGGATCCAGCCTGGAAGCCTTGGGGAGCTGCAGCCTGGGTATTCTGCTCCCCATGCTCCACCCAGCCCTGATCCTGCACCTTCTCCCTCCCGTGACTCAGCCAGGGCTCGTGAATAAAACCCAATTAGGGATTAAACATCAGAGCAGCACAGCAAAAGGATGGCCCCTACCCCAGGCAGCTCACAGCCTGGGATCTTCAGCTCCCACCGTGGTGGAGTGACAAAAATAACCCATTAAAAACTCACTTTAATTGCCTTGCCCGTGGTTTGCACAAACCCCAGCTAACGCTGGAGGTAAAAATGAATTAAAGGCCTTAAACAAAAAATTCTCTTTCATTACTCCCACTTTTACCGTTAAATTTTAATGGGGTCATGGTGAGGGAGGAAGCACATCCAGCTGCTGTGCCACAGGGAGCAGGCTGGGCTCTGCTGGGTTTGCTCCACCACGAGCCCCTGTGTGGGCACCAGGCACAGCTCAGGCAGCCCTGGGCTCCACTTCCCTCATCCCAGGAGAGCACAACAAAACCCAGAGGGTGAAATCCTGCACAGAGCGCCCCAGAGCCCTGGAAGGTCTGTCCCACGGGTGGTTTTGCTTCTAAGCCTCTGCCCAGTGCAGAATCCTGGGGGATCAGGGGTTAATGTGCATGTCCCCAAACACCAACACCTGCATGGTGTGGATTATTGGGAATAACAAACAAGGACTGTTGGTAAAAACACACAAGAGAAAGACCAGGATGTGGCTGGAGAAGGGCCCACATGGAGGCAGGGCAGCATTTTCTGCAACAAACCTCCTGGTTGTGGCTCCTGCAGAAAAGCACTCCTGGCTCAGCGCAGGTGCTGGGATGGGGCCGAGAAGGGCTGGGGGCTGGAGGGGGGAACAAGCCCATCCCAGACCCCAAAGCCTCCAACCCATTCCCAGGAAGGTCTGCAAGAACTCACTGTGAGTGAGAACTGATTTGTACAAAAAGGGAGAAACTTCTCTCCAGGGAGGGGAAGAATTAAAAGGTGCCTCACAAAGCCCAGAACCCCAGGACATCCCACCAGCCGGATCCACATGGAGCCAGCACTGGTGATCTCTGTTTCTGTTTCTTTCTCTCTCTCTTTTCTTCTTTAATTCATGTTTTTCTTTCTCTCTTGCCTTTCATCTTACCCCTTCACCCAAACTCTCTGCTGTGTGTTTATCCCAGCAGATCTAGCACGCCAGTTCCCATGCCAGGGGTGTAATCTACCAAAACTCCCTCTGAGCTGCTGTTGCTCCTTCCAGCCTGTGAATCCTGGGTGCCCCCTCGCCCAGGACACCACACCCAGCACAAGCTCAGGAGGAGAAACCTCCAGCACCCCTTTCGGTGAAGAGAAACTCGAGCAGGGGTGAGCAGAGGTCTCAGAGGTCCCCCCAGGGATCACTGCAGGGCTTGCTGTGGGCTGGGTGCTCTGCTCTGCTCCCACACCTGGTGGTTTAAACCAGGCTTACAGCACAGCCTTGCTGGGAGCAGTCAAGCTCAGGCTCCAGACCGAGTGCCCAGCATGTATTTAGCTAAATATTGCTCTGAAACGTCCCTTCTGCTCTGCCCAGGACTGTGAAAGAGCCATCAGGATGGAGCAGCTTCACAGCCTTAATCCTTCCCTCCACTTCTGGCTCCAGCAAGATCATTTTGCAAAAAGGAATCGTGCCAAGGAAACCTGGCTGAGGGGTTTGGTTTGTAAGTCCCAGAGATTCACTTTTCCCCCTCCCCTTTCAATCTCTGTTGCTCAAAAATAAAATCCCCATGTTTCCAAAGCAGCTCTTACAGCACTTTGCTGGGATAAAGAAAAGCTGGCACACATATTACGGCAGTAAAGATTATTTTTGCTGTCTGAGTAGCAGCAGGCACGTGAGATTTATTCAGATAAAGGAGGTCAGAGTCGGAAATGAGCTTAGATGCCAGGCTGTGAGTCCCAGCCACGGGGAGATTGGGGTTTCCAGGGGGGCAGGCAGCTCCATCAGGGGTGTCCTGTGCCAGCATCACCCCACAGCCTCCCCGGGGTCCACAGCACGGGGAACAGCAGCTTCCCAAACGTGGCTGTGGCTTTTCCTCCCTGCATTGACCCTGGGATCTGGAACGCAGGAACGTTTTCATGTCCTGGAAGGTTTAGTGTTTTTGTAATGGGGATTCCCTCCCAGACACTTCTCTTTATCCACAACACGCCCTGCCTTTGAAGCAGACAGCAATTAGCTCTCCAGCTCAGAGATACGGGATTTTTCTTAACCTTAGACCCATCTCCAACTGAAGAGATCAGGGGCTGCTAATGACTCCAAGAGACAAAGCCTTTCCCAAAAGCAGATCTGCCCCCAAACACGGGAGATCAGGAGGCAGCAGGAGCTCTGAGACCAAGTCCCAGCCCTGGCTGAGCCCAGCAGAGCTCCCTGCAGCCTCTGACCCTGCTGAGCACTCGGGATTGGCAAATGTGTCACCCCAGGGCAGGACAGGGCGTAGTCCTGTCCCTCCTCACACCCAGCAGGGATAGTGGGAGCAGGGGGCTCAGGTCCCAGCTCAATTCCTAGTTCAGACCCCAGCTCAGGTCCCAGCTTAGTTCCCAGCTCAATTCCTAATTGAGATCCCAGCCCAGACCCCAGCTCAGATCCCAGCTCAGGTCCCAGCTCAGATCCCAGCCCAGATCCCAGCTCAGGTCCCAGCTCAGGTCCCAGTTCAGATCCCAGTTCAGGTCCCAGCTCAGATCTTAGCTCAGATCCCAGCTCAGATCCCAGCTCAGGTCCCAGTTCAGGTCCCAGCTCAGGTCCCAGCTCGGATCCCAGCTCAGGTCCCAGCTCAGGTCCCAGCTCGGATCCCAGCTCAGGTCCCAGCTCAGATCTTAGCTCAGATCCCAGCTCAGATCCCAGCTCAGGTCCCAGTTCAGGTCCCAGCTCAGATCTCAGCTCAGGTCCCAGCTCAGGTTTCAGTCTCCAGCTCTCTCACCCCCTCCCGTGGGTCCAGCCCCTTCACCACTGCCCATCCCATCACCACTCGTGGGTACAGGGTGGGAATCACATTCACAGCGGGATCAAAACCAGGATCAAACCAACCTTTCTGGATCCTCATGGGGCTGGGGAGAGAAGCCCAGCGCCCTTCCCAGCCCAACACTTCAATCTGCAATGTAAATCCAAAGAGATTTTTTTTTTTTTTTTTTTTTTTTTTTTTTTTTTTTTTTTTTTTTTTTTTTTTTTTTTTTCCCTTGTCCCATTCTCCTTGATCTCGTTTTAATTGGAACCGGTCCCAGCTGAATCAGATCTCAAGAAGCCCAGCACCTACCCTCTGTCCTTGAAGTCATTCTGAGCCAGGACCTATTCCACACTCGCATTCCCAGCCCTGCCCCAGCAGGCCCAAGGGTTCAATTTCCCTTTCCCAAAGGCTCTTTGGGATGGCCCAGAGCTCTCTGAGCCCCACAGCACGGGGCAGGGGCAGGCAGGGCAGCACAGGGGGATCTCCAGATCCAAACCTGGCCCTGCCTCGCTCCTCCACAGCCTCCAGAGCTGCTGGAACACCCCCAGCTCCTGCCAGAGGGATCACAGGCGTGCCCCCAGCCCCATCCCGCTCACACAGGCTGGAGACCTGCAGAGCTTCCTGGGGGAAGGGGTTTGAAGGCTTCAGATGGAGGCAGCCTGCACTCCAAAACATGAAATTTGATTGGCCTTTTATCTTGGTGTGCATAGCTGATTGTTGCAGGTGTATGAGCCACCGTGAAATTAATCCTGTTGTAAAATTGGGCGTAGCCAAGAATTAAACCGTGCAGATAATCCGAGCAGCTGGGACAGAGGGACGCCAACAGCACTCAGCTCAGGGGGATTGTCTGATGCTCCCTGAATTCAGAGCCGTCCTAACGTGACACTGAGACACCAAAACCACCTCCCTGGGAGATCACAGGGACCTGGAGTGTCCATCCCTGGGCTGAGAGCGCAGCCAGGGCTCGGGGCAGCAGAAGGTGAAGGATTATGGTGCCAGGTCACAGCAGGTGAGGCAAGGAGGGCAGGGTGAGGGCTCAGGACACGAGGACAGGGCTCAGGACACAAGGACAGGGCTCAGGACAGGAGGACACAGGGCTCAGGACAGGAGGACAGCGCTCAGGACACAAGGACAGGGCTCAAGACAGAGGACAGGGCTCAGGACACGAGGGCAGGGTGCAGGACACGAGGGCAGGGTGCAGGACACGAGGGCTCAGGACAGAGGACAGGGCTCAGGACAGAGGACAGGCTGCCGGACACGAGGGCTCAGGACAGAGGACAGGCTGCCGGACACGAGGCTCCGGGCTCCTCGCCCGTGTCTGGGGACAGCTCTGTCCCCAGGTGCGCAGGGACCCGCGGTGGGCACAGTCCCCGGAGCCCCCTGCCCCGCTCCCTGCTGCCTCCTGCCCCCAGGAACGCCCCGAGGAGCCGGGGAGCGCGGCGGCGAGCTGCGGGTGCGGGTGCGGGCTGAGGCTGCGGGTGCGGGCTGTGGGTGCGGGTGCGGGTGCGGGTGCAGGTGCGGGTGCGGGTGCGGGTGCGGGTGCGGGCTGAGGCTGCGGGTGCGGGCTGAGGCTGCGGGTGCAGGTGCGGGTGCAGGTGCGGGTGCGGGTGCGGGTGCAAGTGCGGTGCAGGTGTGGGCTGCGGGTGCAGGTGCGGGTGCGGGTGCGGATGCGGGCTGAGGCTGCGGGTGCAGGTGCGGGTGCGGGTGCGGGTGCAAGTGCGGGTGCGGGCTGCAGGTGCGGGCTGAGGCTGCGGGTGCAGGTGCGGGTGCGGGTGCGGGCTGAGGCTGCGGGCTGCGGGTGCAGGTGCGGGTGCGTCTGCGGGTGCGGGGTGCGGGCTGCGGGCTGCGGGTGCGGGCTGAGGCTGCGGGTGCGGGTGCGGGTGCGGGCTGCGGGTGCGGGCTGAGGCTGCGGGTGCGGGTGCGGGTGCAGGTGCGGGCTGAGGCTGCGGGCTGCGGGTGCGGGTGCGGGCTGCGGGTGCAGGTGCGGGTGCGTCTGCGGGTGCGGGGTGCGGGCTGCGGGTGTGGGTGCGGGCTGAGGCTGCGGGCTGCGGGTGCGGGTGCGGGCTGTGGGTGCAGGTGCGGGTGCGGGCTGCGGGTGCGGGCTGAGGCTGCGGGCTGCGGGTGCGGGCTGCGAGCTGCGGGTGCGGGCTGCGGCTGTGGGTGCAGGTGCGGGTGCGGGTGCGAGCTGCGGGTGCGGGCTGCGGCACGGCGTGGGCTGCCCGCCTGCCTACGGAACGGATGCTGTGCTAACACAGAAACCGAGCCGCCTCCTCCAAGCACAACCACGCCGGCTGCTTTTTAAAGACAGGCTCGGCTCGGGTGGAGAGTGCTGCAGAACCAGCAGCGTTCAGCCCCTGCGCTGCCTCCCAGCCAGGGGAAGCTTTCAGCCGGGAGATTTGGGAGCTTGTCCCGCTGCTGAGCCAGCCCTGGGGACAGGGAGCGATGGCAAGGTCACCCCGGCACCTTTCAGCTGGGCTGAAATCCTGTAAATCCTCGTAGGCAATGCTGCCTGGAAAGCCCTGGAAGTAGATCAGTGTTTAATCTCAGCCTGGCACTGGGCAGGAGCACTGGGTGGCCGCCCAGAGCCAAGCCTGGGCACCACCAGCCTGCCTGGCGTGGTCTGAGGGGTGCTGTGGGCAGCTGGGAGAGCAGCAGGAGGACATCGGGGCACAGAAGAAGAGTTCAGCGTGCCAAAATAATATTCCACCACGGGGAGTACGTGGTTTCCTTCCTCAGTGGTGCCAGACACTCAAACACCACAAGCACAGAATTCCACTCTTCGTGCACAGGGACACCTTGCCACCATCCACACACCCGGGGTGGGGGCAAATAAAAATGCAAACAACTCGTGAGCAACCAGAGACAGCAGACCCAGGGAGCACACAAATCTTTGGGATAAGAAGTCACTGCTGGCACAAGGAACAGGTCACGTTTCAGTTAATTGTCCATGGAGTGGCAGCAGGTCTGCGTGACAAGGATGAGGCCAGAAATGAACTGCCGTGTCTAGTGCAAGTCTTCTTCTATTATAGTTTCTTTCTGCTTCTCTGCTACTCACAGGAACGGCGAGCCCAAAATAACGGCAGCAGAGTATGACTTTAAAAGGGCAAATTTTAAAAAGCCCAGAGCAGCCGCTGGCATCAGTGAAAGCAAGGAAACCACTTAAAGCTTCTACCAGAGACCCCAAAAGTCACAAACCTGGAAAAAGCAGCAGGATTTAAATAATGAAAAAGCCATTCTGGCAAAAATAAGATGTGGAAAATGCATAGAAACGTGATCTTTCTAGGCACAGGAAAGGAGAGAGAAATGGCACTGGAAAAGAAATGTCCGGAGTCGGTGACTGATGGGGACCTCTAAAGGAATCCATTAAATCTGTACAGCCAGCAGAATTAATTGAAAAATAAGGCACTCTTTAAGCATGCTAGGAATGGAGAATTAGATATCTGCCAGATTCACTATTAGGTGCCATCAGTAAACCTGGAAGGAAGAGCTGTGCCGAGGCCAAGGAGTCGAGAGAAACCCAGAGATCAGCCAGGTGCACCCCACTGTGCCAAAGCAGGGCTTCCCCCACCAACTCCTGTGCAACCTGCTTCAAAACCCCTTAATGACCCTTCAACGACAGAAATCTCAGTATTGCCAGGCATCTGCCAGAATAAAGCATTTCCAAACTGAAGAAACTTCAAGCAGTCACAGTATTTGGGTAGAAGGCAGGGGCAGCAGGCAACCCGGGGTCAGCTCCAGCTAGAACAGCAGGACAGAAATCCCAGGTAAATACACGAACTGGAGACTAAAAATACAATCAGCCAGCTGAGTTTCCTGGAATTAGATCTATTTAGGAGACTTATTATCTATCTGGAGACATTACTGTTGCCTCGACACAGTGTTTGCCCACATTTCTCCAGAGCATACAATATCCTGAGGAGGAATCTCACAGCAGGTGTTACCAACCCCACACACATTAGCGTGTGCTGAGTGAAGAAACAGCACCCAGGCACCTTCCTCGGGATTTTTTGTCAATGTCGGGTCCCATCCCTGACTCCTTACAGGGGATTTGTTTATGTGTTAAATGTAAATCTCTAGCACAAAAAATGGGATGGTTGGTGGGTGGCCCAAATCAGCTCAGTGAGGCCAGCAGAGCACGGTTTTGTGATGCAGGGTGATCGATACACGGGGCCAGGACAGAGATCTCTGCCAGAGCCAGGAGAGGGTTTGGGATGAGCACGGAGCATCCCTCGAGTAAGGCTCAGCACAGAGCCCGAGTGGGTGCAGCGGGAGCACATCGTTAACGAGCCAAAAAAGCGAGCTCACACTCAGATGGGCACGCCAGCCACATCCCTAAGGAGCCAAAAAAGCAAGCTCACACTCACACTCAGATGGGCACGCCAGCCACATCCCTAAGGGGCCAAAAAAAGCCACCGAGGAGGAGCAGGAGCCCCTCGGTGCGAGGAGCAGGTGCGGAGGTGACACTGCGGGCAAGGGGCAGGCGGGGACGGGTCACCCCTGTGACAAGGACACGGCAACATCCCTCCCCCTGCGAGTCAGAACTAGATAAGCCCAGCCTTGAAACGAGATAGCATCTCTCCAGAGTAAGAGCAATTAAATGTTGGCACAAGGTAGGGAGGAAGGGGGCGGGGAGGGGGGGGGGAACTCGCTGTTGCTCAGAGCCATTAACACAAAATTAACAGGCTGCTTTTTTAACCCGGGCCTCTGCGTCTGCAGGGAGGATGAGCCGCAAATGCTTCCCTGCAGTTGCATTTCTGCAACACCTCCCACCTGGAGGAGCGGGGGGGTGTGGAAAGTTTCAGAGGCATTTTCCATGCTTCGCAAAGAGCCCTGAGTGGTAGGAGAACAGCGGGGTCGTGCTAAAAAAAGCAGAGATCAAGGCGAAAAGTCTGAAAACCAAGGTTTGCAAGCACCGGGTGAGATTCATCTCGCTTAAATTTAGACCACTCAAGCTCAGATATCCAAATCAGAACCAGCACTCTGAAAGGCTGGCCTGCTTAGGCTTTCCAAAGAGGGAAACAAACCCCATTTGGAGGTGCCTGTCCCCCCTGTTGGGTGGGGGACAGCTCGGAACAGACCCTTTTAGACGCCGGAGCAAGGGCAAACAAACAGCATCCACAAAGCAGCTCCAGCTGGCTCACACGACCTGCAAAGCTGGGAGGCAATTTCAGCCCAGAATGCCGGTTCTGGAGGTTCTGCCCCGCAGCCCAGCACACTCGGGGGGCAGCAGGGTGAGGAGCGAATCCAGCTCCTGGAGGCAGGTCTGTTCGAGGCGTAAAGAAGAGAAAAACATCACGCTCTGCACGGACCCCCAGCCTGGAGAGCCTGAGGTGGGTCGAGATGCTCCCAGATCAATGCCATCCTTTAAAAACGAGGGTTTTATCAGTCCGTACTAACAGGCTGGGCTCAGCTGCAGGAGGGAAAGGACTGCGATGAATCACAGACTCATTCAGGTTGGAAAAGCCCCCAGGATCACCAACCATTAACCCTGCGCTGATAAACACACCCCTAAGTCATAGCCCTAAGTGAGCGCACACTGATGGTTCTCCCAAGCACAAGGGCACCAATGGAACACGGATTATCACATCCCTTTGCCCCCTCCCCTTTTGTAGGGATGGGGAATGCTGACGCTGACCTGCTGGGTGATTTATCCTCAAAATACTGAGTGCAGCTCTAGCGTTGGAGTCAGTGAGTTAGGGGTCTCAGAAAAAGAAGAATTCAGAGATACCCCTAACTCAGTGACTCCAACATCTAACCCTTATTCCTGCAATATCCTCATTAAAGTCCTGACCTGCCTTTCCCTGCAATCCTCAAAATACTGAGTTCAGCTCAAACCCTTATTCCTGCAGTATCCTCATTACAGTCCTGACCTCCCTTTCCCTGCAATCCTTCGCCCACAGAGCTCCTCGGGGTTTGTCACCTCCCACCTGGCGGACACCTGTCCAGCCACAGCCGGGACAGTGCACTGCAAGTCTGAGCTGCCACCTCTGCGGTCCAGGGGCTTGGAAACCACACCACTGTGGCCAGGGCTCGTCCTGGAAGAGGCTGGGATCCTGCTCAGGGCAGGAGAGGGAAAAGCACTCCGGTTTGCTGGGAAGTTCCCAGCGCCAGACAGGATTAGTCGTGTCTAATTAACTGTGAGGAGCAGGCAGCACAGAGCTGAGCGCAGAGAGCCAGAGCCCCTCGCAGCAGCCAAGCTCTGTGTGCCCACTGCCAAGCCAGCTGCTGGCTCCAGAGACACCCTGGACCCTGCACGTCCCCTCCTGTGGCCCTGATGTCCCCCCAGCTCACAGCCCAGGCAGCCAGAGCTGCCCCAAAATCTGTGACACCCAGCAAAGGCTGAGTTTGGGATGCACACCAGACCTTGGGGACCCTCTCCCGTGACCAGCCCACACCTCGGGGTGGAGGATTCCCCTGGGCAGCTCTGTGGGGACAGCCCACCAGAGCCACTGCCACACCAGGCTGGGGTTTCCTCCCTCTTTGTGCTGCTCACAGCACCACAGCGCAGCATTCCGGGAGGGATTCCCCAGCCAAACTCCCCTTCCCCACTCGCCAGGCGTGTCCCATGCCATCAGAGCAGCGTCACCACCTGCCACCTTCACCCGAGGGTCAGGCTCAGGTGGGAGGAAATAATCCTGACTGGGAGCAAATGCAGCCCGCCTTGGAGCAGGGGAGAGGGACAGAAGCGATTTCCTCTCTCTGGGCAGAGGGAAGGGTCTGGGGATCCTCCAGGCACACCAGCACCGAGCCTGCATGCAGGGACACGGGTGGCACATGTGGGCACACGCAGGACCCACACACCCACGGGGCACAGACGGGCCCACAGAGCCTGCACAGAGCCACAGGGCACGTGTGGGCACAGTGGGCAGGTACAGGTAGACAGAGCTCTGAGAGGTACTTCGGGGCACGTTCAGACCTACAGGGCACGTTCAGACCCACAGGGCAGGTACAGATAGATAGATAGAGCTCATGGAGACACTCAGGGCAGGTACAGACCCATGGGGCAGTTACAGACCCATAGGGCAGGTACAGACCCACAGGGCAGGTATAGATAGATAGATAGAGCTCATGGAGACACTCAGGGCAGGTACAGACCCACAGAACCTGCACAGAGCCACAGGGGATGTGTGGGCACAGTGGGCAGGTACAGGTAGACAGAGCTCTGAGAGGTACTTCAGGGCACGTTCAGACCCACAGGGCAGGTACAGATAGATACAGCTCATGGAGACACTCAGGGCAGGTACAGACCCACAGGACAGGTACAGATAGATAGAGCTCATGGAGACACTCAGGGCAGGTACAGACCCACAGAACCTGCACACAGCCACAGGGGATGTGTGGGCACACAGGGCAGGTACAGAGCCACAGGGCAGGTACAGATAGATACAGCTCATGGAGACACTCAGGGCACGTACAGACCCACAGGACAGGTACAGATAGATAGATAGACACAGCTCATGGAGACACTCAGGGCACATACAGACCCACAGGACAGGTACAGATAGATAGATAGACACAGCTCATGGAGACACTCAGGGCAGGTACAGACCCACAGGACAGGTACAGATAGATAGAGCTCATGGAGACACTTAGGGCACGTTCAGACCCACAGAACCTGCACACAGCCACAGGGGATGTGTGGGCACACAGGGCAGGTACAGATAGATAGATACAGCTCATGGAGACACTCAGGGCAGGTACAGACCCACGGGGCAGGTACAGACCCACAGGGCAGGTACAGATAGATAGATACAGCTCATGGAGACACTCAGGGCACGTACAGACCCACGGGGCAGGTACAGACCCACAGGGCAGGTACAGACCCACAGGGACCACAGGCACACACAGCATGTGTGAACTTGCAGGGCACACATGGACACAGAGGACAAGTGTGGGCAAATGGGGCAAATACAGACAGACACACACAGCCTGGACAGACAGACAGGGTGTACACAGACAGGCAGGCATGGGCACACACAGCCTGGACAGACAGACAGGGCAAGGACACACAGACAGGACAGACATGGGCACACACAGCCTGGACAGACAGACAGGGCACGGACACACAGACAAGGTGTACACAGACAGGACAGACATGGGCACACACAGCCTGGACAGACAGACAGGGCACGGACACACAGACAGGGTGTACACAGACAGGACAGACATGGGCACACACAGCCTGGACAGACAGACAGGGCACACATGGACAGAGCGCACATGGACACACGGGCATGGACAGACAGACAGTGTGCACACACACAGACAGGGCAGATATGGATGCACACAGCCTGGACAGACAGACAGGCAGCATGCAGACACACAGACGGGGCACACAAGGACACACACAGCATGGACAGACAGACAGGGCACACACAGACAGACAGTACATACAGACATGGGCACACACAGCCTGGACAGACAGACAGGGCACAGACACACAGACGGGGCACACAAGGACACACACAGCCTGGACAAATAGACAGGGCACGGACACACAGACAGGGCAGCCATGGGCGCACACAGCCCGGACTGACAGACAGGGTGCACACAGCCTGGACAGACAGACAGGGCACAGACACACAGACGGGGCACACAAGGACATACACAGCCGGGACTGACTGGGTGCACACAGTCACACAGACAGACAGACAGACAGGGCACACACGGACAGGGTGGACACGGACAGACAGGACATATAGACATGGGCAGACAGACAGACAGGGAGCATGCAGACACACAGACGGGGCACACAAGGACACACACAGCCTGGACAGACGGACAGGGCACACATGGACAGACAGTACATACAGACATGGGCGCACACAGCCTGGACAGACGGACAGGTGCACATGGACAGGGCACACACGGACACGCAGACAGGGCGCATGGACAGGGTGCACACGGACACACGGACAGGGCTCAGGCACACACAGACAGGCGGACACGGACACACGGACAGGAGGCACACGGACAGGGCACAATCGGACACACGGACAGGGCGCAGGGACACACGGACAGGGGGCACACGGAAAGGGCACACTCGGACACACGGACAGGGCGCACGGACACACGGACAGGAGGCACACGGACAGGTGGACACGGACACACGGACAGGGCGCGCGGACACACGGACAGGGCGCTCACGGACACACGGACAGGAGGCACACGAACAAGGCGCACACGGACACACGGACAGGGCGCACACGGACACACGGACAGGAGGCACACGAACAAGGCGCACACGGACACACGGACAGGGCGCGCAGACACACGGACAGGGCGCACACGGACACACGGACAGGGCGCACGGACACACGGACAGGAGGCACACGAACAAGGCGCACACGGACACACGGACAGGGCGCAGACGGACACACGGACAGGAGGCACACGAACAAGGCGCACACGGACGGACACACGGACAGGGCGCACGGACACACGGACAGGGCGCACACGGGCGCACGGCGCCCGGACAAGCCCGCAGGACACACAAAGACCCACCGAGCCCGTGTGGAACGGCGGCGCAGCAATGCCGGTGTCCCCGCTCGCCCGCGCACGCAGCGGCTCGGAATCCCTCTGCTCCGGGGGAAGGGGCTCCGCGGCACGGGAAGGACGAGGCGAACACCGGCACCGCTCCCGGGGACGCTCCCGCACGGACCCGGACCCGCCCGCCGCCCCCGCCCGGCTCCCCCCGCTCCGGCGGGGCTCGGGGGCCGCCGCACTCACCGGGGCCGCCGCGCTCGGCTCCGCCATGGCCCGACCGGCACCGGCACCGAGCCCGCCCCGCCTGACGTCACCCCCGGCCCCCGCCGCGCCGGCACCTGCGGGAGGCGGGGCTGCCGCCGCCAGCCCCCCCAGCCCGGCAGGGACCGCCGGGGCATCCCTCGCCATCCTCGCCAAAAGGCGCTGGGTGAGGTCGGACACCCCCTCGCCATCCGCGGGAGGGGCCGCCCGAGGGGTCCCCTCCTCCCTCGCCATCCCTGGGAAAAGCCGCCCCCGGCAGCGGGTCCCCCCTCCCATCGCGGGGAGGAACCGCCCGGGGCTCCGCTCCCCCCTCGCCATTCCCGGGAGGAGCCACCCAGGGGTCCGTCCAGCCATCCCTCGCCACCCCCCGGAAAAGCCGCTCCAGGGGTCCGGACTGCCGTCTCCATCCCCGCTGGGAGCGGCACGGAGAGGTCCGGACTCCCTTCGCCATCGCCGGGGGGAGCCGCCGAAGGCGATCTCATCCCTCCGCTCCTCCCTGGCCATCCCCGGGAGGAGCGCGAAGGGTCCGGTCATCCCTGGTATCCCCGGGAGGACCCGATGGGTTTGGTCATCCCTGGCCATCCCCATCCCTGCCCATCTCCATCCCTGGCCATCCCCATCTCTGGCCATCCCAGGAGGAGCCCCGGTGGGTCCGATCATCCCTGGCCATCCCTGGGAGAAGCCTGATAGGTTTGGTGATCCCTGGCCATCCCCATCCCTGCCCATCTCCATCCCTGGCCATCCCCATCCCTGGCCATCCCCGGGAGGAGCCCGATGGGTTTGGTCATCCCTGGCCATCCCCAGCCCTGGCCAACCCCAGCCCTGGCCATCCCAGGAGGAGCCCCGGTGGGTCCGATCATCCCTGGCCAGCCCCGGGAGGAGCCGATGGGTTTGGTCATCCCTGGCCATCCTCATCCCTGGCCATACCCGGCCATCCCCTTCCCTGGCCATCCCCATCCCTGGCCATCCCCTTCCCTGGCCATCTCCTTCCCTGGCCATCCCCATCCCCGGCCATCCCCATCCCTGGCCATCCCCATCCCTGGCCATCTCCATCCCTGGCCATCTCCATCCCTGGCCATCCCCATCCCTGGCCATCCCCATCCCTGGCCATCCCCATCCCTGGCCATCCCCTTCCCTGGCCATCTCCTTCCCTGGCCATCCCCTTCCCTGGCCATCCCCATCCCTGGCCATCCCCATCCCTGGCCATCCCCTTCCCTGGCCATCCCCATCCCTGGCAGTCCCCGGGAGGAGCCGCCCAAGGAATCCTATCCCCTATCCCCTATCCCCTATCCCCTATCCCCGCTCCCCGCTCCCCGCTCCCCGCTCCCCGCTCCCTTTTGGCTCCGCCGCTTCCGCCACAGCCCCCGTGAGGAGCCGAGGGAGGGGGACCCCGCCTGGCCTCTCCTGGGGGCATCCCTCGCAGCAGAGGCTGTAGAGCACCCAGACCCTCCTGGCGGGGCTTTCTGCCCTTTCCCCTGCCCGTACCCAAGCTGCATTGATTCGCTTATCAGTTTTGACCCGCGGGTTTCCAGGTGTGCACCAAGCCACGGTCCCTGCGGGGCCGTTCTGAGCCCGCTTTCCCTGGAGCTTGGCAGCGTCCCCGTGTCCCTGTGCTCCCACACAGGAGGTGTGATGGATCACAGGTGAGCTCTCCCGACCCACGGGTGCCCTCACCCACTGAGCAGCCTCAAAGGAAAAAAAAAAAAAAAAAAAAAAAAAATCGCTGTACGTTGTATTTACAGTGTGAAAGAGCAATTAGAGGAAGCTGCTTCAACAGTCTAAGTGGAGGAAGCACGATAGCTCAATAGTTATTGATCCCCTCCAGACAGGCATGCTGCTTTGTTGGAGCTGAAGGAACCCTGCCTGATGCAAGGGAAATGGCGAGAAAATAAACAAATAAAAAATGGGCCCATAAATTAGAACTCCCAGGGAATTACATGGGAGGAAACGAAGGTGTATAAGCAATTTTTGGTGGCATAGTAATCTGTAACTCTACTGTTTTGCTGTCTAGGATTAAAATGAATGCTCCCATCTGGTTACCCCGTGAGCAGGAAAGTATTTAACAGAAGCTTGTGCCTGTGGATGGAAGGGTGGAAACAGAGTGGAAAGAGGAATACGAGCATGAACAATTATTGTTAAAACCTCCCAAGGAAATTCCTTCTGTGTGCTGTCTGTCCAAAGGGTAGAGGATATTCCCATGGCTGTTTGCCCCCAGGTGACAAACACAGCCAAGGAAACTTCAGGGCAAAGCCCAGTTCTGGAATTCTGGGGTGTTTGGTGTGTTCTAATACAGAACTTTTGTCTGGTTTCGTGCTCCGAGATGTCACTGCAGCAGAGCACACGGTGACACTCCTGGCTGTGGCCCCGTGGGGATCCTGGCCTGGTTCTCAGCCCTGGAGGGGCCCAGCAAAGTGGAAATGGAAAATAACTCACCGTGGCAGCCTCAGGGTGAGGCCAGAGCACACAAACCCTGCCCTGCCCTGGCTGGGGGTGAGGCAGGGGTCCGAGGGCTCTCCTGCCACAGCTTGAGCTCTGTGGCTTGTGGCATGGCCAGGGGCTGCTCTCTCTGAGCACCCGGGCCAGAGAGCTCTGGAGTGAGGCCAGAGGAGGCCTCCAGGATGATCAGAGGGCTGGAGCACTTCTCCCACGGATTGGGATTGTTCAGCCTGGAGGAGAGAAAATACGGGGTGACCTAATTGCAGCTTTCCAGGACCTGAAGGGGCTGACAAGAAAGATGGAGAGAGATCATTAACAAGGGATGGAGTGACAGGACAAGGGGAACGGGTTCAAATTGAAAGAGGGCAGGGCTGGATGGGATATTGGGAAGGAATTGCTGGTGGGAGGGTGGGCAGGCCCTGGCACAGGGTGCCCAGAGCAGCTGTGGCTGCCCCTGGATCCCTGGCAGTGCCCAAGGCCAGGCTGGATGGGAATTGGAGCAGCCTGGGATGGTGGAAGGTGTCCCTGCTAATGGGATGGGCTGGAAGGAGATGGTCTTCTGTGACTCCATAATTCCCTCTCACAATTAGCAGTAACAGCACAGAAACAGATTTATTTCTTTTCTGGGCAGGCACTGGTTTGGTCGGTCCGAGCTCGGTTCGGGTGAAGATTTGGGGTGTTTGGGTGTTTGTCCCCAGCGCCGCAGGAAACCAGGGCAGCACCTCGCAGGACCTTGGCAGCGTCCCCGGGGAGGAGAACAACTCCTGGCAGCGCCCCGGGCTCTCACACCGCCCTGGCAACAGCCAGCCGGCTTGGCAGGACCCGTGCCCGGCACAAAGGGGCTCTGTGCGGAGCGCGATTAACCCTGAGCACCGCGAGCATCCCCGGGCGGCTCCAGGTGAGCCCCGGGCGGCTCCAGGTGAGCCCCGGGCCGCTCCAGGTGAGCCCCGGGCCGCTCCAGGTGAGCCCAGGGCAGTTCCAGGTGAGCCCCAGGCAGCTTCAGGTGAGCCCCGGGCAGCTCCAGGTGAGCGCCGTGCCGCTCCAGGTGAGCCCCGGGCCGCTCCAGGTGAGCCCTGGGCAGTTCCAGATGAGCACCGGGCCCGCCCCAGGTGTGCCCCGGGCAGTTCCAGGTGAGCCCCAGGCAGCTTCAGGTGAGCCCCATGCCCACCCCAGGTGAGCCCAGGGCCGCTCCAGGTGAGCCCAGGGCAGTTCCAGGTGATCCCAGGGCAGGTCCAGGTGAGCCCAGGGCCGTTCCAGGTGAGCCCCAGGGCAGCTCCAGGTGAGCCCAGGGCAGCTCCAGGTGAGCCCCGGGCCGCTCCAGGTGAGCCCAGGGCAGTTCCAGGTGAGCCCCGGGCAGCTCCAGGTGAGCCCCGGGCCCGCCCCAGGTGAGCCCAGGGCCGCTCCAGGTCAGCCCAGGGCCGCTCCAGGTGAGCCCCAGGCAGCTTCAGGTGAGCCCCGGGCCGCTCCAGGTGTGCCCTGGGCCGCTCCAGGTGAGCCCCGTGCCCGCCCCAGGTGAGCCCAGGGCCGCTCCAGGTGAGCCCCAGGCAGGTCCAGGTGATCCCGGAGCCGCTCCAGGTGAGCCCAGAGCCGCTCCAGGTGTGCCCTGGGCCGCTCCAGGTGAGCCCCAGGCAGCTTCAGGTGAGCCCCGGGCCGCTCCAGGTGAGCCCAGGGCCGCTCCAGGTGAGCCCCGGGCCGCTCCAGGTGAGCCCCGGGCCGCTCCAGGTGAGCCCAGGGCCGCTCCAGGTGTGCCCCGTACTGCTCCAGGTGAGCCCCGGGCCGCTCCAGGTGAGCCCCGGCTCCGCTCCCGACGGGACAGGAGCCGCTGCTCCGGGATGGAGACAGACAGCGCGATTAACAGATCAATTAGCCCCGCTAGGTAATCACGGCCCCTGGCCGGATAATCTGTGCCGCATCCTCGAACTCGCGGGGTTGCGCCTCTCTGGAGAGAGAGCTCTCCGAAAGCTGCCCGGGAGTTTGCATCGATTTCACGGGGCTGGTGAGGAGGCAGTGCCTGGAGAGCGTGTCAGTGACTGCAGCTGCCACCATCCCCTTTTCTCGCCCCGGCTCCGTGTGGTTTTCAATCCAGGCTCTCTTCCCCCGGCTCCTGAGACAGCCACGAGCGCAGGTGAGGCAGGTGCGGGAAGCTGTGGCTTCAGTCCTTCAGCGAGAGGGTTAGCTCCATCTCTAACCCTTAATTCACGGGCAAACTGAACATTTCTGTCACTTAATCACAGCACAGCTTTTTTGTCACCTAATCCCAGGTGCAGCTCGAATTTCACCGCTCTCACAGGCAGAGGAGCCACAGGCACAGGGTTCAGACTGTTCTGTGGGGCTCTTGCCCTGTCCAGGGTGGATTTCCCTGCGCTGGTGTAAAAAGGCTGTCAAAAAATGTTTGTCTTGCACAACATCTCTCTGTCTCCCATTTCAGGATGCCTCCAGCCTCTTTTGGGGGTTAGATCATTGCCTGCTAAAACAGAAGGGACTCGAGTGTCTCGTCAGGAGCGAGTTCCAGACATCCCCTGCCAGATCCGGGCGGGCTGACACGGGTGAAGTGACACCAGTCAGGCTGGCACTGTCGCTTCCCGCTGGGTCCTCCTCGGCACAGCCACCTTTTCCAGACACACCTCTGGAGCTCCATCACCCTTGGAGCACGCTGCAGAGCTGGTCCTACCTGCAGCAGCACACCCCGGGATGAATCTTTGATGCTTTCACAGGCTCAGACACAACAGGCAGGGAATAAAGACTTTTTTTTTTTTTTTTTTTTTTTTTTTTTCCTTCATAAAAAATCCTATAAAACAAAGAGCTGGTGTAAAACCGGCCACAGGCACTAAGGCTGAGCAACATCTCAGCACCCTTGGAGAAAAAAAACACATTATAAATCAGCACTGTGTGGGTTTTCTTCTCTGTGCCCTTAGGAATTGCTGTCCTGGTATCAATTTCCTCACTGGGTTTCCCAGCTGAGTGCTGACCCTCTCCAAGCATGGAAATACAGTGAGGTAGGATGCAAGGTTTTGTGTGTGAGGCAGCCAAAAAAGCAAGCAGTGTTTCTGGCCTCGGCAGCCTCCTCTCCCAGCTGCAGGCTGCCTACCCCACATCCACACACTGCTCACTAAATTTTAGCTTCCCTCAGCACTTGGAGCTCGCAGCCCAATTCTGTTCTGTCAGCTGTATTATTAATCAGCAGGCTGCAAATTATGTTGCTGTAACCCACGTACTTTTTATGTTTTAAATTGAAAATGAAATAAATTGGTGCATAGTAAACAAATCCCAGCTCCCTGGGAGCGGCACGCAGCTGAGCAAGGGGAGCTGTGGGGAATCTGGGGCTGGGATAGAGGAGACCCCAAGGAGAACAGCCCCATCCAGCCTGGAAAGGCTTTGAGGGGCTGGAGAGTGTCCAGGAGCTGGGGAAGGGGCTGGAGCCCCAGGAGAGGCTGAGGGAGCTGGAAAGGGGCTGAGCCTGGAGAAAAGGAGGCTCAGGGGGGACCTTGTGGCTCTGCACAGCTCCCTGACAGGAGGGGACAGCCGGGGGGATTTGGGATCTTATCCCAGGGAACAGGAGGAGAGGGCCAGGGGAGATTTAGATCAGATATTGGGGAAAATTCCTCCGTGGAAAGGCTGTCCAGCCTGGCCCAGCTGCCCAGGGCAGTGCTGAGTCCCCATGCCTGGAGGGATTTAAAAGCCCTGTGGAGGTGGCACCTGGGGACAGGGGTCAGTGGTGGCCTGGGCAGTGCTGGGGGATGGTTGGGCTCGATGGTGTGAGGGCTTTTCCAGCCTGAGGGATTCAGTGATCCTTTGATTTCAGCCCAGCTGCTGCACAGATCTGCACAGAGAGCTGGGCACAGCGACTGCCTCAACCCCCAGCTGCTCTAGAGAACAGCTCTGAGCAGAGGCTGGGAAAAAAGGACAGCATGAAACATTTAAAAAAGCTCTTTTGACTTCCTAACCTTTCGTGCAGAGAAAGGACATACAAG
The DNA here is from genome assembly GCF_029582105.1 of Oenanthe melanoleuca. NCBI lineage: Eukaryota > Metazoa > Chordata > Aves > Passeriformes > Muscicapidae > Oenanthe > Oenanthe melanoleuca. The sequence goes on along the minus strand of NC_079362.1, from coordinate 75,881,480 downwards.
AATACCAAAGGAGGGGCTGAATTGATGGTTGGAGCAGAGCAAGCCTCCCCTGCCCATGTTTCATATCCAAGCCTTCATAAAGGTCAGTTTGTATTTCCAGCAGCCAGAAGAAAAATGCCATTTAATAATGCATATACCTATTTTGCCCCACCTATTACTGAGAGGTGCATTGCTCAGCAGAGCTCTGGCACAGCCTTGGTGGTGGTTTGGAAAGCTCCTCTTGAGTGGTCCAGTTCCATTAACCCTGGCTTAATCACACCTCTGAAACCACTCTGCCTTTGCACTGCTGCCACCAGGAAAATATGAATTCTCCAGGGGAATGTGTGACAGCAACGTGTGATCAACTGCCCCAGAGTAGTATTAATATACAAGAATAAAGTGGAAATTAAAAACAGCAGGACAGAAAAATGCTGTGAGTGTCGATCTGGGGAAATAAAACTGCTCCCAACTCACTGTGTGCTCTGTTCAATCCTTCACAGACACCCTGACCTCTCCCCTAGGTGTTATAAATCAGATTGATACTTAAATATTGGTGTCTACAAAGCAGCTGTGCAGGTGGGAGCAGTGCAGGAGGGAAGCATCCGTGTCTTGGGTTGCAATAGAGGATGTGGCCAGCAATGTGAATTCTGTCCCATCTGTTAACCCAGCTGGGGCAGTGCCCCTGATCTCCTGGCACACATTATCTGCTCATGGGCCATCTTTAAACCAGCTGGGCAATCATCTTTATCTTCCCACAGCCCATCCTCCCTCCAGGAGATATCTCCTGTTCATGGCCAGTGAGTCCCAGGGCATGACTGATAAAATTCCATCATCCCATGGGAGATGCTCCAGCCAGGGGAGGAGCCAAGCCTTTCCTACCAGATAAAAACTGAGATTTGGGACACCAAGGAACCTTCTTTCCACTGGATTCCAGAGGAAAACCAGACCTTTCCACATCATCCCTGGAGCTTCAGAGGAAACTGCACCTTCTCCAGGAGCACTGCTCCAGCTGAACCACATCTGCCCCTGCAGGAGGATGCAGCCACCATTGAATGGGACTGTGCCAACACCCTGACTGACTGACGGGTGTCAGCTTGGATTCTGACTCTGGCAGGGTTGGGATTGTTCTGTGTAATGCTGCATTTCTATTTTAATTTTCCTAGTAAAGAACTGTTATTCCTAACTCCCATATCTTTGCCTGAGAGCCCCTTAATTTCAAAATTATAACAATTATTTGGAGGGAGGGGTTTACATTCTGCATTTCAAAGAGAAGCTCCTGCCTTTATTGGCAGACACCTGTCCTTAAACCAGGACATCACTCCCGTGGGTTGTCCTCTGGGGAAACCCCTCCCAGCAGAGTCTGCCCCTTGGAAACAGGAATGCTTGGAAGGAGGAAATGTCAAAGCACAAAATCTGCCAGGCACGAGTGGAGGATTGCCCTCAGCCCTGCCAGCTCCTGCTCTGTGAGGGGTGGAGGAGGAGGAGGGTGATTCTTTGGAAGACATTCTTTGGAGCAGTGCTGGATCCAGGGCTGGATGGGGTGAGGAATGAGGGAGTGGTGAGCAGATGTGATGTCCAGCCACGGAGCTCCTGGGGCTGGGGCTGTGTGCAGAAAGTGATAGCACAGCACAGCCCACCCACTTTTTATTTATTGCAAATTCTTGTTCATGCTTTGTGCCCTCCTTCCTGCCCCACAGCTGCACCCAGGCCCCCTGGCATCCTGAAATAGCAGATTATTCACTCCCCCTCCATTTCCTCACCTCACATTTGGTTTAGTGCTGGTATCAGAGCACCCACCTGCCACCAAGCCAGGGCAGGAGTGCTGAGCACTGCCCCTCACCAGCTGCCAGGGATCCCCGCCTGCTCCTCCTGCCTCACTGGCACCAAAACCAGCCAAGAGCAGAGCTTTTGATTTCCCAAGCTGCCATCAATCCAGCATCAACTTCCTCAACGGTTTCCTCCTCCTTCTGTTCTATTAAACTGACCTAAAACTGCCAAGGGGAAGAAAAAAGATGAAGCCTCTCTCAGGTGGTAGGCAGCCACCTTTGTCAATCCTTGGGAGCGAGCTTGTCACAACTTCCTGGCACTGGGGGACACCTCGAGGGCAGCTCTTCTCTGCCCACACACATTCCCCGTCCTCTTCTTCACTTCCTTTTATTTTTTATGGGGGCTGTAAGAGGTTCTCATGCACCCAGAGCACGGGGGAGCTCTGAGGTGACAGCTCTGAGGTGACAGCCCCCAGCTGGGGGCTCCAGGGATGATCCACAGCCCCTGTCCCAGCCCAGAGACAGTGCCAGGAATGTTTGGTGCTGAGCAGGAGCAGCTCCCCCCCTCCACAGCATCCCTGCCTCACCCAGCAGCCTGCCCTGCGTGCCACATGAGCAGTTTATCTGGCACTTCACTCATTAATGAAGGTTCTAATTAGAATCACTGTCCCTGCCTGCTCACAAAGGTTTAGCCTGGACACCAAAGCCACAATGGACAGGAGAACCACACAGGGCTCAGCTTTGCAGCTCTGTGTGCAGCTGCCTGTGCTCCTGGCTGTACCCACAGCAGAAACCCAGCCACAAGGAGGAAAATGGATGGCACTCTGTCAAAAGTGGTGCTTTTCTTCCTGAAAGCTGAGAAAGCTTTTATTTTGCCATGGCTTTCCCCAGCGTGTCAGATGTGGATGGTGCCCAGGTCAAACATCACCAGCTCAAAACTGCTGCTCTCCCATCCTCTGGAGTAAATCCCTTGCAAAACCTGCATCCCAGCAGAGCTTTAACAAAGGAGCTCTGCCATGAGCAGCTCACCTGCCCACCTGGGTGCTCAGAGCTTTGCCAGCTCCCAGCACTTGCATTCTCAATGTTTGCAGGACCGAGCCTGCAGGAAACAAGCAGCCAGTTATCCACTGCACGGGCTTCCACGAGGCATTGCTCCAAATTGTCTGGGAGAGGCATGGGAAGCAAGGAGAAATGAAAACGGGAGTTAGCCATGGCCTTCCTATTTATTCTGAGGTTATTTTGCCCGTTAATTAAAGCAGAGAGTGCTTCAGAGTGGAGCTGCCTCCCTGAGGTCCCAATTAGGCAGGATGGCTTTGCAGCAGTGGGATCCAGGGCTGGGCTGGGGCAGAGGGGCTGAAGGAGCTGTCTGAGCGTGTGATGCAGCTCTCCAGCCTCCTTCAGCAGCCTGTGCTGGGCAGGCTGCGCTGCCTGTGCCAGGAGATGCTGTCTCCTCCAGGAGCAGCCCGGATGAGCCATCCTCCAGCCCTCTGTGCTCCAGATCCAGCTCCTTGGGAGCGTTCCAGCACCACAAATGCCAAGCGCACAGAGGGATAATTCGTTTTTTCAAACTCCCCCCGGACTGGCCATTTTCCTGCTGGTTGCAAACAGCAGGTTTGGAGCTTCAGAACCTGTTTTGGAGGTGATGGGAGCTGCCCAACCTCCCAGCCTCTCTGATCCCATGACACACTGAGGCTGAGCAGGATCCACCTGCGTCAGCCTTTGATGGCAGGGAATCCACAGCTCAAACACTGCAAGGCTGGGAATGCAAAGGGGTCAAGGAGCTGGCCCTGGTGCAGAGAAACCTCCCAGCCCAACGCTGCAAGCATCATCTGAATGGTTCATGGCAAGAACACTTGAGATAGTGCCCAAGGTAGCTCAGAAATGAGTTTTAGTGAACTGTGTTTAGTGCTGTGCCTTTCCTGGAGGTTCTTAGCTGAGAGTTCAAGGGGGAAGGCAGGCAGCCATGCAGAGCTGCTCTCTTCCACCCCAAAATGAGGGTATGGAAAAACCCCACATCCAGCCCTAACCCTTTATCCAAGCCCTGCTTTGGCAGACCAGGGACTAACACAACAATTTCATGCCAAATGTGTAATTCACTAACAAAACTCTGGGAGATTTTTTGAGCTCTCTGGTTTTGCAATTCCTTTTGACCACAAGTGTTTCTGAAGCTTAGGTGCTCCCCTCCAGCAGCTCGCCCTCCCAGCAGGTCCAGCAGCCCGAGGATGGGATGTGGGCAGTGATGCTGTGGGATGCTGGCTCGTGGCAGCTCCCCCAGCAGCACCAGAAAATCTGGCTAATGATGGCAGAGCTGAGAGCCTGCCCTTCCCCACCAGCCACACGGCCCTGGGCACAGCTGGCAAGCCCTGGGCATCACTGGGGGGCTTGAGCCCCAAAATCAGGAACATGGGACAGGGCTGGGCTGGGGGTCCCAGCTGATATTGGGCTGTGTCACAGCCTGTGGCTCACACACCCTTGGGGACAGCTGATGCTGGGCTGTGTCACAGCCTGTGGCTCCCATGGCCACACATGGTGTTTTCCCTCTCAGTGCCCTCCAAGGACAGGCAGGGACTGTCCAGTGTCACCAGGACAGAGTTCATCTGGAAAAGGGTCTGGATAAGCCAGGGTGGCTCCTCTGAGAGCTGAGGGCAGCCTCAGTGCCCACACAGAGCCCTGCACTCTTTTCCAGCACTGGTTTCACCTCTCTGGCCCTCCCAGGCTCTCGAGCCATGTCCAGCTGAAGAACAAACCAGAATTTCCAGCTGGGCCAGCCATGGCTTTTGGTCTGGAGGAGGCTTCAGCTGCCAGAGCCTGTCCCTCCACAGCAGGGCCAGGCTGGTGGTGGGAGAGGCAGGGCAGCCTGCAGAAGAGCCCAAGCACTGCAGTGTGGCTGTCACTAAAGCCCACAGCACCAGTGACACGCCTGAGGAGCAGGGAGCCACCACAGGAGATTTTTATGTGCCACAGATTAATCCACAGCTCGACATTTTCAGCCAGGAAAATTCTGTCTCATCCGAGGAGCTCTGTTTGTATTTCCTCTGTGTGTTTGTGGGCTGCTGCTCCCACCAGCTGGGACTAAAGCTTGGCCTAGGCAGAGGAGAATGGGAGATTGGAAATGCTCCCATGAGCAGCACGAGGGGCTTTGTGGGTGCTGCCATTAACCCAGTTAATTCACGCTCGTGAGCTGCTCAAGTGATATCAGGACCAGGCAGAGAAAATTAATTAAGGCTTCAGGAGAATAAAGAAGACTCCTGAAAACGCAGATCTGATCTCTGATGGTTTCTGTGGGCACATGTGGGAAAACCAGAGGGACTGAGGAAGCCCAGGACACGCTTGAGGGCCAGAGCACAGAGGATTTGGTGGCCACACCAAGGAGGAAAGACCCTTCAATGGCTGGACCTGGAGGCAATTTGGTGCATTTTTTAAAATTAAGTGGTTCAGCTGGAGATTTCTAAGCACCTTTTTTGGTTTCTGGGGGATTCACTTGCCTGCCTCTGAGGCCAGAGATAGAATAAATTAGAATTCACAATGCTTGCAAGAGCCCTCCCTGCAGCCACCACTCCAGAAATCCAAGGGCCCCTCCCAGAAATCATCCCCCAGACGTGGGCACAGAGAGGAGCCAGAGCTTCACCCCTTTCCTCACTGCTTCTGGGGAGAGAAAACATTTGGCAGACCTCCTGTATCACCCCACACCAGGGTTAGGTGACAGGAACCAAACAAGGGGAAAGCAAAGCACGAGAAGTGCTGCTCAAGCCGTCCTATAATTCCTTTTTCACCTCCCTCTGTGCTCTTTGTGCCTTGCAGAGGAATTTTGTAGAGGTGAGAAAACCAGGAACTGTCTTCCCCAGCCACCAAGGCATAAATTAGAATTCACCACCTGCATGGGCTCCCCATCCTTCATGCAAGGCTTCCCATGCTGCAAAAAAAGCCAGAACCTCAGCTTTGACTGGAAAATATCCCCACTGAAGGCAGATGAACAGAAATGCCTAAACCAGCATCAAAACAGCGCTGAGCTGAGCAAAGCCTCCCAAAACCTGTGCCTGGAGCTTGATCTGCTCCCAAAGTTGGCTCTACAAAGCCCTGCAGGTTTGTGTCCCACCCCCACCTCTGCCAGCTTTGAAAAGAACTGTCTTGCTGTTTTCTGATGCTTCTGATAACGTTTTGCAGAGCGTCTCTCCTGTGCCCTGTTTCCAGGAGATCTTCTCAAGGCTTGTAAAAAAAAAAAAAGAAATCTGATTATGGGGCTGAAAAACAGCATCTGAGGGAGCAAATCTAAAGTTCAGGTGGGAGAGGTAGAGATGCAGGTGGATATATGGGAGGAACAGCTCCTGCAGCAGCATCTGTGTGGGGTTTGGAGGCAAGGAGCCACAGAGATGGTGAAATTTCCCATTTATTCCCCACTTCTGGGCACAGACACCTCAAAGCCACAATCAGAAAGAACCAGAGGAACTGTATGAACACGGAGAAAACCCCCAAATCACAGAAGACGCACCTCCTGCATGCTCAGATCAGGACTCAAATCAAAACTTGCAAGACACTAGTGGTGGAATGATGCTGAATTTTCCACCCCTTCCAGCCTGGTGTCTGTGACCACGGGCAGGACCTAAAAATGGTGGCACCAAATTCCAAGGTGGGAAGGCAGATTGCTGCCAATTCCTGGCAGCAGCATCCCTGGCTGAGGAGACACCAGGACAAGGGAGGGGAGCAGGTCTGGCTTAGAGGCTGTGCTGGGTTGGTGTGGCCACAAATGTGAATTCTGTCCCCATCTGCTGCAGCCGGGTGGGGCAGTGCCCCTGATCTCCTGGCACACATTATCTGCTCATGGGCCATCTTTAAACCAGCTGGACAATCATCTTTATCTTCCCACAGCTCATCCTCCCTCCAGGAGATATCTCCTGTTCATGGCCACTGAGTCCCAGGGCATGACTGATAAAATTCCATCATCCCACTGGGAGATGCTCCAGCCAGGGGAGGAGCCAAGCCTTTCCTACCCAGATAAAAACTGACATTTGGGACACCAAGGAACCTTCTTTCCACTGGATTCCAGAGGAAAACCAGACCCTTCCACATCATCCCTGGAGCTTCAGAGGAAACTGCACCTTCTCCAGGAGCACTGCTCCAGCTGAACCACATCTGCCCCTGCAGGAGGATGCAGCCACCATTGAATGGGACTGTGCCAACACCCTGACTGACTGACGGGTGTCAGCTTGGATTCTGACTCTGGCAGGGTTGGGATTGTTCTGTGGAATACTGCATTTCTATTTTAATTTTCCTAGTAAAGAACTGTTAGTCCTATTCCCATATCTTTGCCTGAGAGCCCCTTAATTTCAAAATTATAACAATAATTTGGAGGAAGGGGTTTACATTCTCCATTTCCAAGAGAAGCTCCTGCCTTTATTGGCAGACACCTGTCCTTAAACCAGGACAGAGACAAGGGAGAAGTGCAGGGCTAGAGCTTGCACGAAGCAGCACCCAAGGCCAGGCACAAGGACAAGAGGTTTTTCTCAGCCATTGCCGGGTTTAAACTGGGATACTGGGAGAAGTTTTTTTCCTGTTAAGGAAGAAACATCGGGGCTTCCCGAGCCGAAGGGGCAAAGGTGCTGCCAAGTGGTTTTAACGCGGAGCTTGTCGAGTCCGTGAGCACAAGGCACCACTCATCAGGCAGGGATTTGCAAGGCTGGAGCTCGGGGGGACATTGGGAGGTGGCAGCCAGGGACAAAGCACTTTGCGTGCAGCCTTAACCACAGCTCGTGGTGTGGCCTTGGGAAGTGCTTAAATGCCTTAACAACTCATCCTCCTTTTGTACAACCGGGATAATGCCGCTAACCCACGCTCAGGAGCCACCTCTTGCGACAACAATCACAAGAGACCCCTCCCGGTCCGTGCTGCAGCGCTAGCAGCCGCCCCAAATAATTCGTGACAGTTTAGGGGTGGGACCTGCCGAGTGTATGGCACAGACACAGAGCTCATACCCGCCCAGGGAAGAGCCCCACGGGCACATCGGGGCAGGTGAGGGAGCTGCCGCAGCCCCTCAGCCCTCCCGACACCTCCGGGAGGGAAGGACGAGCGTTGGACAGCGCAGGCATCCCTTCCAAAACACCCAATATTTTATTCATGAGCAGGGATCCCGCCCCGCCGGCTCGCCCCTCGCACCAGAGGCTGTTTAAATTTTAATCGGCGTGCGCATCCGTGCGATGTTGCCATGGCACCTCCCAGCATCGCCCCCGATCGCGGCTTTCCCGGCGGTGAAACGGGATGCGCCTGTCCTGGACGGGCTTTAAACACCCCCTGGAACCGTCCTGCCTCATTGCCCTCCCCGTCACCAGCGGGGGAAAGCAGCGCTGGAACCGCGGCCCCTCCCGGATTTCCCGGCTGGATGGAGCTGGGAGCCCGGGATGTGCGGGTGGGATGGATCCTGTGACAAAACCCTCCAGGAATTCACCAGCCCGGCTGCTCGTATGTGTATTCCCACCCTCTGGGCTGCTTCCCAGCGGGAAGCAATTCCCGAGCCTTTCTCTCCTCGAGCAACCGGAGGAGGAAACGCTGCTGCAAAGAATAAACACAAAGCCCAAAGTATTTCCAGCTTGTAGCAGTCAGCGTATTATTTAATTTAAAAGCTCCATTAAGATCAGTGTGGTTTCCCAGAGGGAAAGCATATTTAAATTATTTGAGCAGCTGATGCTGGCTGTGCTGTAAGGCAGGGAGGCAGCTCTGCCCCAGACACCCTCTGCACCGAGGAGTGACAAGAGCAAGAAGATTTTTAATAACATTTCTTCGTGCAGTCAGGTTACAGGGCCACCTGCACGTTCTTGAGCCTTCCCAAGAGGCAGCACAGGCTGTGAATTTACAACCCATTTATTCAGACATGCTTAAACAAGTAACCTTCTCAACCCAAGGGGTTTTTTTTGGGTTTAAAAGCTTCTGGATATTGCAGGAATACATTACTGGGCATTGCTGAAGAGCTAGGAAATGTAATTTTGATTTAAGCTCATACAAATACAGCTCATACATATACATATACATATACATATACATATACATATACATATACATATACATATACATATACATATACATATACCTGCAGCATCTAGAAGAGCAGTTTTCCTTACAAGCTTTTCTGAAGCTTTGACCAGGCAGGACACACCATCCCGAATTATTTTAATAAAATAAACCTGGTTTATCCAGCATGGGTGTCATCCAAAGATGCGGGTCTTGAGCAAAGTATTATACAGAAATTAGAAACTCTTCTGGCAGCAGGAGGGAATTGAAGGGTCCCATTAATCCTTTAATTTCGTTTATTTCCTTCCTCTGTAGCAAGGGTGCAGGACGGGCTGGTCTGACCTTCGATCCAGGCTGCCAAGACAACCACGCTCTTCCCAGATGGAAGCAGGCAAGAGACTAGCAACAAACCTGCTCTTAATTAAACATTTGTCTTGCAATTACATACTTCTGCGTAATTACCGCCATCAAGACAAACACCAACTGGATTACAGCGAGAGAAGACAGACAGTGAAGGTTAATGGGGCTTGGTCTCCCCTTGCAATTATTCCCCAGATCTCTCAGAGGGAAGGGCAGGACGTCCAGAACGCCACTGCAAGGGAGGAACAAGCCCATTCCAGGCACAATTAGCCTGAACTAGCAGACTCTGAAATTACATGTCTGAGAGGATGGATGATGAGGCCTTTGAGGCCCTGCTGCAGGCTTGGCCAGCTCCAGCTCTCCTGCACCCCTCCTCTGCACTCACCCTGCCCCTGTTTTTTGTTCCTGTTCCTCAGGGTCCATGAGGGTAAACCTGGACCCACCATTGAGGGCTCTGCACCTCTCTCTACACTTCCTAATTCCTTACTTTTTTCCCTTTCATCCCTTTCTAGCCACACTCACTTCCATCTTACTCTTAAATTTCTCCTCCCAGGCAGCCAGGAGGGAGTCCAAGCCAAATCCTCACCTGTAATTAGGAGGATGACTGGATGCTTTCCTTTTCTAACAGTTTGGTGGACACAGATCCTATCTGCACTGGTTGGCTCACTTTGCAGTAGCCACATGAATGGATTCCTGCTTTAATCTGTGCCCTGCTGTGACCTACCACTGCTGGCCAGCTCATTCCCGACCTCTGGGGTGACTCATTCCCAAACTGCAAAGTTTCTTTTTCCCATGGCTATCTCTGCCTGCCATCATCCCAGGATGTGGAGGAGAAGGGGAGGCAGCACCAGATGCATTAGATGCATGAGGCAGGGAAGCAGGGATGTCTGGATACTGGATTTTAACAAATTCCACCATCATGGCACCTTGAACATCTGGATAATTCATCACATCTGTAACTGAGAGAAAAAAGGATGCCCAGACAAAATCCATGAGTAACTAGGCAGGGATTTAGGACTCTTCTGGTCACATAGTGGGTACTGTAGCAACTCTCAGCCTTCCTGGCATCCCTGTGACACAGCTGAAAGCACCACAGAAAACCAGACTGCTAAAACACCTGGGGGAATACCGATTGTTAAATCAAACATCTGAAGGGTTGGGATAAATCTCAGACTTGCACAACAGCTAAGTCACGCTTAGTCCTGGCTGTTTCCTCAAAATGAGCCCTCCAGAAGGATGGTGTGGGTCTGTCCCTGCTCAGGAAGAAGGGTTTTGCTGCCTCAAGAACAAAGATTGCAGGCAGCAGCCTCGGTGTGTTCCCCAAGGTTCTCCCTTGTGCTGAGCCACAGCTGAATTATTTACAGTTAGAGGGGCAGTTTCTGCTGAGGAAGGAGCACACAGGTAGCCACCAGCAAATCCTACAAGGCAGCACAGCTCACATCTACCCTGCAGCTCAGCCAGCTCCTGCTCGGGCCGCGGGGAAATTTAATTATTTAGGTTTCTCAGCTGCTGCACAAATATCAGACGTGAGGCATCAGCTCGTGGCTGAAACGCTGCTGCCCAGCACAGGGCAAGAGGAGCTGCAGCAGCAGGGAGGCTGGACAGCACTAAAAAGGAAGGTGGGAACAGGAGCTGAGCTGCTCTCGGGAGCAAATTCCCTTGGAAATTTGGGAAAGACGAAAATAAGAACGGGGGGGAAAAGGGCAAAGCTTGGAATTGGATCAATGCACACTGCTGGGCATGAAACAGCCTTAAAAGGATGGCAGGAGAGTCCAAGCAGCTTCAGTTCAGGAAGTGATGGAAAGGCCTGGGCTCATCATCACTTGCCAGTCTCACATCAATTAAATAAGACACAGTGCTCAGCTGAAAAAGACAGGAAATTGTGCTGCTATCCAGCACTATGGTGTTCCACTGATTTTTCTGCATTCGGTAAATTCCTGAAGAATTGAGGAAGTGGGAAAACCGATTTTCCTAGTGGAATTCTCCATCCACGGAAACTGAGATGACAACCTGATACATTGAAATACAAATACACTGAATTGATTTAGGTCCCAGCTTTCCAAAATACCGAGTTTTATTCAGCTTTGAAAGCAACATGTGCAGAAATAAACTTGTTCCATGTCTCTGTCTGTACATAAAATGTTAAAGTACCTTTGCCTGTGCATAAACCCCAGTGTGTTTAAAGCTGTTTTGCTTAAAGAAGTTTTCCTGCATTTTAATTGCATCCCAATTCCCAGGAAATTCCATGTGACAAAAAATCAGTTAAAAAAAAAAAAAAAAAAGAAAAGAAAAAGCATCCACTTAATAAGAAAGCACCACTGCTTTTGTATCTTACTGTGGAAAATGATTAGACTAATTATAAGATACTAAGCTTTGCAATTGCTTAACCATATATTATCCTGGTTGTGACACACATAGATCCCAAATTTCACATGCAGAGGAAGGCAAGCAGACCCTTTGATGGCAATCACTGTGGTTTGCCTGGATTATTCAGTCCCATGAGGCACAGTATGCACCATCCTGATAATCTTTCTTTCTTTCTTTCTTTCTTTCTTTCTTTCTTTCTTTCTTTCTTTCTTTCTTTCTTTCTTTCTTTCTTTCTTTCTTTCTTTCTTTCTTTCTTTCTTTCTTTCTTTCTTTCTTTCCTTCTTTCTTTCTTTCTTTCTTTCTTTCTTTCTTTCTTTCTTTCTTTCTTTCTCTTTCTTTCTTTCTTTCTTTCTTTCTTTCTTTCTCTTTCTTTCTTTCTTTCTTTCTTTCTTTCTTTCTTTCTTTCTTTCTTTCTTTCTTTCTTTCTTTCTTTCTTTCTTTCTTCCTTCCTTCCTTCCTTCCTTCCTTCCTTCCTTCCTTTCTCTCTCTCTTTCTTTCTTTCTTTCTTTCTTTCTTTCTTTCCATATTTATTTATTTATTTATTTATGGAGAAAAATTATAAAACCTTGTGTGGGGGAGAAACTTTTTCCAGCTCAGAGATTCCTCTGTGATATTCCTCAGTACCAACTATTTTCCATACCCAGTTCCCTCACGCAGTTCATGCCAGCTCTGCTCAGCATCAGCAAAGATCCATGAATGACATGAAATGCTCCTTTTCTCTTCCTCCTCATGGGCTCAGTGAAAGGGAACATGTGCTCTGGCAGATGGAAATCTCTGCCTCCTGAAACAGCACGCAGCACTAAATACTCAGGGGTACGAGCTGCTCAGAGCATTGATTTCTGCAGATAATTATTTCCATTAGTGCCTCTTCAAAAGAGGAGTTAAGGAGAACAAAAAGATTTTTTTTTTTTTTTAACCGACAGAACAGCAGAGCAGCAGCAACAATGAGCGTTTTAAAAACCAGCTTGGTTTTGTCTCAACTTTTTGGAGGCCTGCATAGTCTCTGCAGGGGGAAAAGCCATCTCCCCTGGGATGTGTGGAGCCTTTCTTGCCACGAGCAGCAGAGTCCAGCAGTTCCTGAGCCCAGCTCCTGCATCTCTCCCCTCCTCCAGCCCCCACAGGACCCCGTCTGATTTCTGACCAGAAATCCAGCAGACACTTCTTTCATCCCCCAGACATTCACACCAGATCTTCACCACCGTTGGGGGGTCCCTGTTTATCCAGCCCGGGAGACAACTTCTCTCACCAAAAATACATATCCAGCCCAGGAGACAACTTCTCTCACCAAAAATACATATTCATCAACCACCCCTCGTGTTCTCCACAGCTGCCTGTCCGGAGGGGGCAGAGAGCCACGGGGGTGAAGTCACGGACTGAGAAGAAGAAGATTGCAGCTCCCTCCTCGTGTATCAGGCAATTAAATTGTGTCCCACCCCGAGGGTCTCTCAGGGCGTGAGACCTCCTCAGAGAGCACATTTACGTGCTCAGCAGTCTGGCTTCTCTCGGAGCTCCCAGCAGGAAAGCTTCTCCAGACGACCTTGTGTTGTTGCAAAGCTGTTTATTTATCTTATCCTCTGAAAGGTTTCAGTCAGCCCGACACAGGCGACCATCACAGAACCGCCCCCGGCGGGCTGTGCCAAATCTTTTGTACCTAAAACTACCTGTACAATGTTTGCAGACTCTTCCCAATGCCATGCAATCTCTTTGCAATGTCCAGCTCTCTCCCCATCCAATCTGTGGTTCCCAGGATGCCTCCCCAACATGGATGACATGAAGAAGAAGGAAGAAGGAGCCCACCACACCCAGGTTCCTCCATCTCGACCACATGGCCCTTAATATAAACAATCCAAAAACCTACTAATTCTACATTCTAATGTTCTAATTTACACTCTGCTAGCTCTGATGTTTTGGCAAACTCTCCCAAGGAGCCAAATCCAGCCCCTGCAGCTCTTGGGCACCATTGGGGGCTCTCAGAGGGGTCTGCCACGGGGGTTTTTGCATCCCCAAAGGAGTCAGGGAGATACCCTGGACTCCCACAAAATTGGTGTTGCCTGGGCTCTGCTCCCCCGTTTTCAGAAGCTGCTACTCTGGCGGCTGGCAGGGTGTGAGTGAGCCCGGGGAGGCTGCACATGGGCTGTGCTTTGGAGGGGTTTTAAATTAAACCATCTGGCAGGGCTGGTACCCAGGGCTGCGGCCTCTGTCTGCTGGTGAGTGATTCAGGGAGCACCGGCCAGGCAGAAATCAGTGCACATCCTGCAGAAAATAGCCAAAATCCTGCAGAAAATAGCCCGAATCTCGCAGAAAATAGCCAAAATCCTGCAGAAAATAGCCATTTTTTGAGGCAGCTTCCAGAGGTGAACATTTTGTCCCCAAAATGGGGGCATACACCATAAAGCTCATCCAAGATGTGAGACAGGTGCTCACCAAGCCCCTGGGACACCAGGGAATTTCTCTTTTTCAGCTCCCAGGCCAGAGTGAGCTCTTGGAGGAAGAAAAGTGGAAGGGTACAGTAGGTGACCACAATCCATGGGCAGAGTTCCCTGGGAGAAGGAAAACATAATGTTGGGACAGGGAATTAAAATAATGAGCACATTTGTGAGAATCTGCCCTAGGGAAAATAGTTTAGAAAATTAAAAACTCCATAGTAACAGACCGAAAGCTGTTAACCAACATCTAATTAAGCAAAAACTGCAATCCCCACAACAAAATATGAAAAAGAGGGAAAAAAATATAAATTCATGCATCAACAAATCTTACCCAGACCAAAATAACAACTAAGGAAATAAAAATTTAAAAAACCTGTTCGGTGACATCTGAAGAGAAAAAAACTGTCAGGACTTAACAGTGAGAAGGGAAAATCAGGGTTATGTTGTATACTATCAGATCTTGCTTTTTTTTATCAGAAGCCAAGGACAATCTCTAGGTCCTCAAACATATTCCAAAACAATGTAGGTACAGACCTCAGCTTGGGTCTCAGCATTCTGGAGCAAAAGACCAAAAAGTAAAACCTCAAAATACAACCACCACACACAGACAGACAGACAGACAGACTCACACAAATTAAAAAAAAAAAAAAAAAAAAAAAAAAAGTAAATCTGGATAGTCAATAGAATTGCTTTATTGACAGAGATCATTTGGGGAATTTTGCACATTAAATTCCATATTAATGCTGACACGGTACAAGAGAAGGCATTTTAGATGAGATATTAGGATAGTAGCAGATATAGGCTCATGAAAGAAAAAGAACACAGCTTTTTTTTTTATCAAAACAGTTTTTATTACTTGCAGATTTTATATTATTCACAATAGATCTACTCTGAACCTTACTACGCTATTAAGTAATTTGAAAGCAACCTTCTATAACAAAAACTGTAATAAAGACTTTTATAATAAAAACAGGACAAGTCTGAAGTGAATTTGCATGATTAATGTGAATATTTTCACTTCAAGCTGCTACTGTTTCAGGCCACTACGAGTATCTGAGGGAAAAATCTGCCTGCATGATGAAGTAGGAAAAGTACAGGAGAAACAGAACTACCAATCAGTTCTACAAGTTTTTGGACCACATCAGATCTTCCTGTTCAAGTGATGTAGAAAATTTCAAAAATGTACAATTAATGTAAGATGAAAGATTAAAAAGGAAATCTGGAAACTGGTTTGAGGCATTAAAAAAAAATCAGATGCCTCCTTTGAGCAGCTACAGAATCTTAAACACACCATCCAACCAATTGTATTGGTTTAAAAGACAGGTGTCTGCCAAGGAAGTTGGGAAACATGAACCCCTTCCCTCCCAATTATTATAACTTTGAAATTACAGAGCTTTGAGGAGGTGCCTAAAGAGGCTACCTGGAACAGAGGCTAGCCAGTGTTAAAGAAAAAAAGTAGGGATTTATTAAATAAGCCTTCAAAGGGTTCACATTGAGAAATACAAGAGCCTGGCCATGGCTCTATCGAAGCTGGATCCAAAATGGACCCAAGGTCACAAGTTTTCACATTTTATAAGCTTTGGTCCATTTCTATATTGGGATTAACAGTCCAATTCCAGCTCTAAGTTCCAGTCCCATCCTCCCAGATTGCTCTCCTCAATTCGCTGCTGTTTGCACCATTCAGGCCCGAAGCTGCAGCAGTGCCCTCAGATCTGGGGCTGAAAAAGGATTGTTTTGTATGACTGAGCTCTTAGAAGAACTAGTTAAACTAGTTAACACTTTATGCGAATTTCAGAGTTGTATACGAATATATAACAGAGTCTTCCAAAATATGAAAGCTAAAAGATAAGGCAAAGAGAAAGGAAAAGAAATAACTTGCAGGCTTCTGACCAGGCAGAGGCTACAGTGATTCCCCCACGGGGCGCTGCTGGCTCTGGGGTTACAGGGCTGCAATGATTCCCCTGTGCCTGCAGGGGGCAATGTTGGGTCTGGGGTTATAGGGCTGCAATGATTCCCCTGTGCCTGCAGTGGACGCTGCTGGCTCTGGGGGTTACATGGGCTGCAATGATTCCCCTGTGCCTGCAGGAGGCGCTGCTGGCTCTGGGGTTACATGGGCTGCAATGATTCCCCTGTGCCTGCAGGGGGCGCTGCTGGCTCTGGGGTTACATGGGCTGCAATGATTCCCCTGTGCCTGCAGGGGGCGCTGCTGGCTCTGGGGTTACAGGGCTGCAATGATTCCCCTGTGGCTGTAGGAGGCGCTGCTGGCTCTGGGGTCACAGGGCTGCAATGATTCCCCTGTGCCTGCAGGAGGCGCTGCTGGCTCTGGGGTTACAGGGCTGCAATGATTCCCCTGTGGCTGTAGGAGGCACTGGTGGCTCTGGGGTTACAGGGCTGCAATGATTCCCCTGTGGCTGTAGGAGGCACTGGTGGCTCTGGGGTTACAGGGCTGCAATGATTCCCCTGTGGCTGTAGGAGGCACTGGTGGCTCTGGGGTTACAGGGCTGCAATGATTCCCCTGTGGCTGTAGGAGGCACTGGTGGCTCTGGGGTTACAGGGCTGCAATGATTCCCCTGTGCCTGCAGGGGGCGCTGCTGGCTCTGGGGTTACAGGGCTGCAATGATTCCCCTGTGCCTGCAGGGGGCGCTGCTGGCTCTGGGGTTACAGGGCTGCAATGATTCCCCTGTGCCTGCAGGGGGCGCTGCTGGCTCTGGGGTTACAGGGCTGCAATGATTCCCCTGTGCCTGCAGGGGCGCTGCTGGCTCTGGGGTTACAGGGCTGCAGTGATTCCCCTGTGCCTGCAGGGGGCGCTGCTGGCTCTGGGGTTACATGGGCTGCAATGATTCCCCTGTGCCTGCAGGGGGCGATGTTGGGTCTGGGGGGGTGTGGTGATCCTCCAAGCCTGCAGGGGGCGCAGGGTCTCTCAGCCCTATTTCCCCCTCGTGTTGCTGTTGGAGGGCGCAATGGGGGCACAGGAACCTCCTGGAACAGCTGAGATGGGCACACTGAGGGTGGTGAACAAAGTGTAGCAAAGCCCTGCCAGAACCCACTGGGCTTGTGGTGATGCCTTAGGTTCCAAGTTTTTCTGTTCTGCTTTGGTGTGCAGGTTTTAGCTTTTTATTAAGTGTTACTAGAATCTTTTCACATGGTGGTGAAGTCCAAACTGTCCTGTTCCAGCTGGGTACTCAAGGACAATCTCTTCATACTTCAGGCCCTAAGCACTAATAAAATGAAAAAAGGAGGGTGGGCAAGCAAGGAGAATGGAACTTCATTATTTGAGGGTACAGTTCACTCCTGTCTGAACATGGACTACACCCTATAAAAATGTGAGATCTTGTGACCAAGCCCTCTTTTGCTTCCATTTTGGAGCCATCCAGGCAGGACCATGACTGTGGCACTGGTACTGCCAGGGTGTGACCTTTGAAATCCTCTCAATAAATATCCATTTCATTCCTCCTCACTCTGTCTGGCCTCTGTTCCAGCTGCTCTAGGCATCAGCACTGGCGAGCCAGGCAGGAGAGGTGAGCATCTGGAAAACCCCTGGACTGAAGCCCTGCTGGCAGCCCTGGAAAGGCCCAGCAGAGTATCACAGCCCTGGGAACTGTACATCACTGGGATCAGGTCAGGGTTAAGAGCAGCAAAAAGCCAGAAGCAGTGGTGAACAGCAGGGCTGGGCAGGGGCAGCTGGGCTCCCACGGGCAGCCAGGAGCTGCTCCCTCTCCCTCCTGAGGGACTCAGGGTCCTGGGTTTCCCTGGGGCACCCCAGCAGGGGAGGATGGTGTTGGAAAGGTCCCGGTTCAATGGCTGCTCTTACAGCAAAGGCTCACTCACGGTAAGGAGCAGCAGTGCAGGACAGAACTCTGCAGGAGCAGAAAGTTCTCCCCACAGCAGCAGCAGCCTGCCCCAGAACCCCACCTGTCTCCCCTCTGATCCTGAGAGCACGTGAGGGCCAAGCCCAGCCCCTGACCTCCAGCCCATGCTTGTGGTGTCTCTGCATTTCCCAAGAGAAATCTCCCCAGCTAAGGGATGGTAGAAAACTGGACCCCATTTCCTCCCTGCGCCACAATCCTCCCTCTCCTCTGCCATATCTCTTGCCTCTCTTAAGTAACCATCTTCTCATCTATGGGAGAAAAACTCTCTGAGAGAAATAAAAAGGAAAAATCCTAACCTCCAACACTCAGAAACAATAAAGGACCAAAGAAGCACTGTCAACATGCAAGGAACTTTACTTTCACGTTCAGGAAATGTGATTAACTGCATGTGCCCAGCTGCCTTTCTGGCTCGGGTCTGTAGTTCCCCTTGACTTCACAAAACAAAACTCAAATATTTAAGCACCTCCTGGGAAGCAGTCCCTGTGCCTCAGTGCTGCTGGCTGGGCACAGGACACGGGGGCAGGCACGGGAGCTGGTCAGCAGACGATGTAGCGGATGAGCCCCGAGCTGCGGAGCTCCCGCACTCTCTGGCAGTGCCGCAGGATGCTCAGGATGCTGTGGAAGCGCTTGTCCAGCTTCAGCTGAGTGAACTCCCTGATATCAGCCTCCACAATAAAAAACACTCCTGGAAAACAAACAGAAATGTTGTAGGGTACACTCAGCATTTCCCAAGAAACAGCACAGCCTCTTCTTCATAATTCCACAATCTACAATTCATAGTTCTACAGGCAGCAGTAGATCCTCACACGGGCACCACCATAATAGTGGTTTTACTTTATTAGTAGCATTACATATCAGGTTGGTTGTTTTGTTGGTTTTTTGTCTTTATTTAGAGTTAGGATTTAAACTTGAGAGATGGATTTTCTTGTTTGGACTTGGTTGTTTATTAAATTTTATTTATAGTATAGAAAGTTTTGCAGTACTTTTAGCTAACAAGCTGAAAGATCTATTTGGATGTATTTAGTTAGTACCAAGGCTTTTAAAAATTAAACTATTTAACTAAAAGCTAACATTTATATTATTTATACTTTTGATTTAATGACTAAACACTTGTGACTTGTATTGTATACTTTTTATCTAATTTTAAAAAGTACCACTTAAAACTAAGAAGAAGGAATAAGAAGGAAGACAAGACGATGTCAAAGAATTTATATTTTGTTTCATACTTGTTATTATATTCTAAAACTTTAAATTCTAAACCTTTTACCATGTGAAATTACACAGTTCTAATTAAACTTCACACTAGTGATTCTAACTCTATTACTCAAAATTGGAAGCCTTCTCCAAGGCCTTAAGTCAAAAGTAATGTTCTCCAGGGGGTCAGTGCCAGAAAGCACAGAAAATAAAAAATTCCTAGGCTTTAGGGTTCCAACAGATGACCTGACACTATATGGGGAGCTTTGTTCTACTTTTAAAATTTGTCATCAGAAAGAGAATTGTCAGCCTTCCCATGAGGTTCAGACACTGCATCATGCACAGCCCTGCTCCATGAGCTCTGTCTCCCAGCAGGCACTCAGGGTCTGGAATTAGATCTTTGTGTGATGCTGCATGCATCAGAGCTATGCAGCCCACCATTCCCTCGACTTAGATTGGGAAAAGAATAATTCATCATCACCTAAGAAAATTACAAGAAAAGACTAACCACTTGCAGCAGCATCATCCCTGTGTCTCCAAGAAAATGGGCACAGGGAAGTCCTGCCATAGAGAGCTGAGAGCTCACCTCTTCTTGTAGCTGATTAATTGCTTCCTTAAGCAAATTGTCATTAAAATCCAGGCTGCCCAGGGCAGTGGTGGAGTTACCATGCCTGGAAGTGTTAAAAAAACCATGTGAATGCGCCCCTTAATGACATGGTTTACTTTTGGACTAAGCTGTGCTTGGTAGGAATTTGTGATCTTAGAGGCCTTTTTCAACCCAAATGAATCCTGAATTATTAGTAGTATCATGCTAGTGAGGAGGAGGACACAAGGGGTGGTCCAGCTTGGAAAAAGAAGACAGCATTCTCCCTCTTTGTTTTATCCTTAACACAGAGACAGTGACATCTTATTAAAAATGGAGCATCTCTTTCTCTTTTTAACTCCTTCCAGTTTCACTGAGAAACAGCTGTACCAAGCTGGAAAGCCAAAGCTGCCAGTAAAGAACTAAGGTCCAAGAGTTATGTTTGTAAGTGTAATGTCCTCCAAAGTCTTGCTTAGACAGAGCTGAGAAACAACAGATCATGTTTCCTCACAGCCTGCACCTCTCATGAGTGTTGGTGACACGTGTCTCACAGGGAGTAGAATCTTCCAGCGACAATAACTGTCAAAATCTGGAGATATTTCCCCAGAGAGGAGCTCTGCTGGAATCTCAGAGCTTGTACCCCCACCAAATCCACATACAGATGAGAAGTAGGAAGTTTGTTTACTAGGAAAAGAAAGAAGAACAGCACTACTGCTCAAAATAGAACTATTGCAGGATAGAGACCGTTTGCAGCTTCCAGGGACACCAATACACCCAAACAGTGCTGGGAAGCCAGGCATAACAAC
Organism: Oenanthe melanoleuca; assembly: GCF_029582105.1. NCBI lineage: Eukaryota > Metazoa > Chordata > Aves > Passeriformes > Muscicapidae > Oenanthe > Oenanthe melanoleuca. The sequence goes on along the minus strand of NC_079362.1, from coordinate 75,861,131 downwards.
CTGGCATGCTGTCTGTTACATCTGGGGGAGCACCAGAACATCCTGAATTTTGGTAAAACAAGATTCCTTCTTGCATGTGCTCACAGTCCAGAGTGGCAACATTCCGCATAGGAGGATCGTTTGTGTGAAGAAATCAGAGCTGGATGAAGGGTGGTGGTTTGGTCCACATGCTAAACAACCAGCTAAACTCACTGAATTGCCTGAGTGGCTGGAAGTGACCCTGATAAACCAGGCAGCATCTTCTCTCATCTTGAAATCTGAGAAGAGGTCAGCTGGCAATCAGCCCAGGCTGAGAACCAGTAGGAATCCTAAGCAGAGAGATTGACAGGAGAGATTTAAGCAAACAAATCAATGAATGCGGAACGTCATCCTGAAAAATGCAATGGATAAAGACATTTAATCATTTTGTGCTGGCCAGATAAGAACCATTTGACAGCCTGCCAGGCCTTTCCTCTAGACTTTCTAAATGACTAGTCACACAAAAACCTAAACAAAACTATCTACCACACAAAAACACATGCTCTATCAGATGCTGGATGTCCTAGTTTCCTGACTGAACTTCCCAAGATAAACAAGAAATAAAGACCTTCTCTCAGGTACTTAAAGAAATTAGAGCACTTCAGTTTTTCAGACTTAAACCCCCCAGCTTTCTGACAGAAAATTCTCTGACCAGCTGAACTTTTCTTAAGTTGCTAAAACGGGTCCTTCACTGTAGCCAAGACTACGGTGGATCACAATACAGACTGAGCAGCACTCCAAGCCAGGAGGGCCCTTCTAGTGTTCAATCTTTCTTCCACAACTGGGGCTCAACCCCCCTACTACTGTCCTAAGGATGGGAACAGTGACACCAAAAATATGTCATAAATTAAATTGATAAAGACAGTATTTTAAGAAATCCATATATATGCTGCTGCTCAACTGAGCTTAGAGAGAAACCAAATCATCACAGCTGAAACCAGAAGTCACTCACACAAATTTATCCAGCTGCATGTGCTTAGAATGCTTTTAATAAAGCCCTTTACAACAATGATCTTTATATGACAACTGAGACCTCATCTGGAGCCCTGTGACTCCAGGATGACAAAGACAAGGAGCTGCTGCAGCCAGTGCAGAGGAGGCACGGAGATGCTGCAGGGCTGGAGCCCCTCTGCTCTGGAGCCAGGCTGGCAGAGCTGGGGGTGCTCAGCTGCACCAGAGAAGCTCCAGGGAGAGCTCAGAGCCCCTGCCAGGGCCTGAAGGGGCTCCAGGAGAGCTGCACAGGGACTGGGGGCAAGGCATGCAGGGACAGGACACAGGCAATGGCTCCCAGTGCCAGAGGGCAGGGCTGGATGGGATATTGGGAAGGAATTGCTGGTGGGAGGGTGGGCAGGCCCTGGCACAGGGTGCCCAGAGCAGCTGTGGCTGCCCCTGCATCCCTGGCAGTGCCCAAGGCCAGGCTGGATGGGAATTGGAGCAGCCTGGGACAGTGGAAGGTGTCCCTGCCATGGCAGGGGGTGGAAGTGGCTAATCTTGAAGGCCACTTCCAACCGGAACCATTCTGTGATTCTGTGTTTGTTTTACAGGTCTCAAAATAAAGTGCCAGCATGTCCATCAGATCAGAATTCCCTTCCTACAGAAAAGCTGCATTTAGAATCCAGACGTCACTGATGTGATCATAGGATAATATCCAGAGTCTTGAAGAGGAGGAGGGGAAAGAGGAAAGGGGAAATGGGGCAGAGAGGCAGCTCTTTTTCTGTGAGACAGAAGAGAGTTTGCTCCACTCCTTATGCCTGAACTTGGAAACATGAGGGCATTCTAAGGACATCACCAACCTTGACGTGTGCAGCACACACCTCCAGGAATAATTATATACTTGTTCTCAAGAGGAAAGGCATGCCAAAAAGGAGATTTTAATACCTAAGATTTACTGTGCCATATATTTTTGGAAAAAATAGCCTGTAAGTGCAACTTGCTTTTCAATTGAAAGAAAGGTATTTTGGTTTTCACTCCCTTTATGCTTTTAAGAGGAGAAAACTTCTTAAGATTACCAGATAGACATCTCTTCCACAAAGCCACTGCAGCACAATTAATTACCCAGATTTCCCAACTTCAGAACAAATTTTTAATAGTTTAATGTCCAATCAAGTTTAAGCCCTGAGAACACATTTCTATTGTTTGGTTATCAAAATAAGAGTTTCCAGAACTTGCAGTGATTCCAAACAAAATCTTTGTGCACTCAAAGCTTCTGCCATGGCACACCATCAACGGGATGTATTTTCAATGAAAACATTCAAAAAATGACCCAATCTCTATGGGAAACTCTTCTATTAAAAATACTCAAGAAAAGATCAGCATTTTTACACTACTCCTGCTACATCCAAATGTTATGAGTTTGGCACTAACAAAGGAAAAAAAAGATACCTTTTGTATCCTTAGTTTCTTCTTCCATGAACCTGTGGTACAGATTTCTGACTGGTACACTCATGGACTTCAAAGGCTGATGCAAGACCTTGTACTTGCCCTCCAGAGCCTTGTTTAACTGTTGAACAACTGCATTAATCTGATCATATGCAATACGGCCTTTCAGATACCTACAAATAAAAATAAGAATCAGTAACCAGAAAGTTCACAAAGTTTATTCTTCTCTTTCATCAGCCTTAACTGAACAAGCTGTTCCTAGTTAGGGGCAGTTTCTCCTGCTTTGTGTTAATGAATCCAGGTAATTGTTAATTCTGTCCATTTCCTTGACTGTTTAACAACCTTGAAGGTAAAAAGGTCATGACAGAACCCAAACCAGGAAGATAAAATATCAGAAAGCTAAATTGAGAAGCAGGATGTATTCAGTGCTTAAGCTGTAAAAAGATTTTCAAAATGGAAACACTGCTTTTACAGTGTATATAAATGTAGTGAAGAACAAGATCTGTTGATAACAGCCTAGAAATACAGGAAGCACTAGTTTTTTTTATTTATTTTTGGATGTGGCATTCGGTGCCATGGTTTAGCTGAGGTGTTAGGGCATGGGTTGGACTCAATGATCTTGGAGGTCTCTTCCAGACTGGTGATTCTGTGATAATTTGGGATTTTTTTGAAGTACTACTAGTTTTGTACTGCCTTCTGTATTTGATTGTGCAGCCTACTGAGCTGTGCAGATATCATCCTGCACCAGCAGCATCCATTCTGAACTCTCAGTGCATTTCATAATACTAGTACTAGAACAATAAAGTCTCTTGACAACAGCCTAGAGGTACAGGAAGCACAGAAGATAAAGAACAAAGTGATGTGGAAATACTAGAACACTGGAATATTTGCAAGTAAGACTATTCAGTATTTATAGATGTAAAGCCATGCCTTCAAGGAAAAAAACCTGTGCTGCACACTGAGAAGCCATTACATAAAAATGAAAACTGAAACTCAAATTACAAGCAGTAAGCTAAACACAATACAACCCCACCTCAAAAAAATGGCTGTAAGTAAAAATGCCAGCCTTGCAACCTGCATTGTCCTGTGGCCTTAATTCAGTGGCTACAACAAGCCAAACCTGGCTGTTTGTGTTTCCTTCAGTATCAGCTTTCAGGCCTGAGGAATTACACAAGTGTTACAATTAATTTTAAGAGTGAATGCTTTAGGTCAGTAGAGCTAAAAGCTGTGGGACAGCAAGACTGAAAAGATCAATGAACAGCAAGTTCCTCCCTCATTTTAATCCAAACAGACAGGCTCAATCTTTGGAAAACACACAATGAATTCAAAGCAGAAGTAGATAATCAATTACAAGTTCAGTATTCCAAACCAGAGTTTGGGCAGGCATTCTGCAACTGCCAACTCAAAATAAATGCTGTGGATTCCAACAGCAGCCAGTCCCTGCCAGGGAGACAGGCAGGCAGGGGCTGTGTAAAACCTGAATTCAAAACAATTGCCCTGCCTCCAAACAGAGTTTGAAACTCAGTAACCACTAAGTTACTTGCAACCAGCTTTCAACTTTATTGATCCTTTGATTAATTCAGCCTCGGAGGTGCAGCCATCCCTCAGTTATAAAAACGCTCTACTTTGCACAGTAATAAAAGCAGCACTGGCACCCCTGAAATGCAGCCCTGGCACAAACACAGCCTGTAACCACAGCAAGGCTTTGAACTGCTGTTCATTGCTCTCTCTGCCTCCCTGCACCACAGGGGAGTGTGCAGAGCGAGGCAGGCTGAGCCCAGAGGTATAAAATACCTTTATTTAACTTCCTGTGCTCCCACTGTCAACACACAGTGAACACACTTCATAAAGACAAGGGACCACCTCAGCTGAGAGAGGCAGGACTGGGTTGCCTAAACTTAAAAACCAAATGCTCTTTGAGAGGCCCTCAGGCAGCCAAGATGGTTTAATCTGAAATTAAACTCTGTCAAAACCAAATGGAATTTTTATTCTGTGCATAACTAAGGGTAATAAAAGCTCCAGCTGTCCCACAGCCCTCTCATGTTTCTACTCAACCATGGCTGGCAAACCTGCTCATGATGACATTTACTTCAGTCCATACGTACACCAGTATAAAAATACAAAGCTGAGAAGTTCCTAATTCAGGCATATAATTTAGTTTTAAAATAACTTTAAAATCTGCTTCACTATTCCAAATGCAATAAAAACTCCTATTAAAAAAAAAAAAAAAAAAAAAAAAAACAGTCAGTTTCTCTTCTTAATTCATAGAAGCACATTTTCAAAGCATTTTTTCCATAGGTATGAAAACCAGAGCACAATGCTGTGTTCCTCAGAGAAAAGAATAAGATCAATATATCACATATATATCACTCTAAAACAGATAAAGCTTGTAATGGCCACCCCATGCTCTCTCAAAAATGGTTAGGCTAAAATAGCCATGTATTATTATCCCAAGCCACCATCCTCTGAGACTTGAGAGTTATAATGAATGCACAGAATCTGAAATACTTTCAGCACTAAGATTTTTAGAAAGCAGCAAGAATTCTAGACACAGAATAAAGCAAGCATTTTCCTTTGCCTCAAAGACAAAAGTTAACAAAGACAGGTACTGTGAATTGTCCTTTATCTCCCTCCAAAAGAGCACCTTCCTGGAACAGATTTGAAGAGCAAAATAATTTGCAAGTTTTTGATTGTGCAAAGTGTTCTGTTTGATCAGGTGCTCCACATCTGCCCCTAACACAGCATGTGCCTTTGCTAAACACCAGCTGCCCAGTCTTACAACTATGAAGTCACTGAAGACTGTGTGTCCCTTTTAGTGGCCTGATGGTGTTAGGAATAGATTTTCCTTCATGTTCAGCACAAAGCAAGTGAAAACAGCCTCCATTTTTCAGTGACCACCTCATACCCTCCAATGCTACCTGAAGAACTGGGCCCTGAACCAAACTCTCATTCTCCCAAGAGAATGCATTCAGTGTAAGAGAATTTGTATTACAAGTATTACAAGTATTTGGTCAATCAGGATGTGAAATTGCAAGTACTCCCTCAATCAACATTGCCAGGCAACAGAAATACTGGTAGATTAATAGATCTATGTAAATTCATGTAAATTTTCCTCCACGGAACAAACATGCCTCTCCAATCTGAATAAAATTAAATTATTTCTAGAGCTCTACCAGCACAGTCTAAGCTGCAGCCTTTCCATAATGGGTGCCTTCCAACACAGCTGCACCATTTCCACAACAGGTGCCTTCCAATTCAGGTTATTCTGTAACTCTGTAATGAATGGGAAGAGGATCTGTCTCCCCTCTGTCCCCATGAACAGCAGTGGAAAACCCTCCACTTCCAAGGATTATCATGAACTCCTTTAGGATGGAAAAGCCCTCTGAGATCATCAAGTCCAACCTCTCCCCCAGCACAGCCAAAGCCACCACTAAACCACGTCCCCAAGTGTCCTTCTACCTATCTTGTGATGTGGAAGATCACAGCCTTAACTGGAAGTTAAAACAACATTTGGCTGGAATGGTCTGTGTCTATTTCTCTTGCCACAGCAGGGATAAAGACCAAAAATTCCTGAGCTCCAGCTTTATCCTCCCATTATTTTATCAGGAGAGAACTACCTAAGGGAGAGGAGTAAATCCACAAAACACCTGAGGTGCTCTGCAGAATAAAAATACCAGGTGCAGGCTCTTCTATGAAGTAACCAGAAGTCATTTATCATTAGCTCAACATTCAGGATAAGGAAGAAAATGGGCATTACTCACCTGAAGTATATATTTTGAAGTATATATTTGAAGGCTATAGAAAAAATTATTGGAAAGCCTCAAGTAAAGCTCAGACTCAAAAACATATTTCTTATTGAAACAGGTATTGTCAGGGAATACAGTGAATCTAGAGTCTCAATAACAATTCAGCTTTAGGCATCAAGAGAAATTTCTTCTTTTTGCAGAAACATTTACCCATGCCACCAAAATGCCATTTAAAGTTATTTCTATATGTCAGACTTCAGACAAGGATATCCATTAATCACATCCTAATGTTAGGGGAAGACACCCACAGCTTTCTATTCCAGAAATTTGGGGATTTCAGTGCAAAGTGGGTTTTTGGCTTTTAACAAGTCTGATTGCTTTTCCTGTCTTGAAACAGATTAGTAAGTCAAGACTTGAAGTTTCCAGAAACCAATAGTTGGGTCAAATAAAAACAGCATTTATCATTACTTTTCCTTCTATGGAAGGAAACAAACCCTTGTGTAAACAAACCCTTCATCTTATGAGATTATGGGTCTTCTTTTTTAATGTCAGTTCTCAAAACAAGATCACCTATCAGCTAATAAATCTCTGTTCATACAATTACAGTGACTTTTGAGCTAAGAGGTTTAGGTTTTAACTGATCAGAGTTCATCTTCCCAATACCAGCATTAAAAAGAGCCCAGCTAACTCCATTAATTCCATTTTCAGGTTTGCTAGCATTGCATTTGAACTATTTGGAAATATTACCATGTTTCACCCCATGAAATATTTAATCTCTGTCAGTCCCAGCTCTGCAAGAGGTCACTCTCCCAAACCTGTGTGTGCCACCCAAACTGATATGCCAGGATGTAAGAGAAGCCACGCTTACTTACGCAGGAATATTTTCAAACTCCTCTGTGGTTATTAGTGCCACTTCTTTAATGACTATTGGCTCTTTTGCAGGCTTCTTTGCAGTCTTAGCTTCTACAGTCTTTTTTTGCCCTTCCTGTATCTCAGTTGGCACCGTGATGCTGTAAAATAAAGGAATATTCAGAGTGTAAACAGCAGGTATGTAGGCAGGAAAATTCCACTACACTATTAAGTCTGCTTAGTCACAGATCTAAGTTCCAGCCTACCTGTTAGGATGAACACAATTAATGATATTTCAGAAAAGAAACATCAGTAAAGCAAGGCTACTCTTTCAAATCATATCCTTCAGCTGACTTCAGCACAGCTCTTGGTTTCTCTGCTACAGAGGTGCCAGCAGGTGAGCTGGAAGCAGTCCAAGTGCAGCATGGCACAGCTCAGAATTCAATGTACCATTACATTTCACACAATGCAAGGCCTGGCTTTTTATGAGATGAAACACGGTACAGAGCTTCAGCCTTAACGGGCAGATTTGAAATACTTCATGGCTTTTTGAAACAGGTTCAAATCTTGGGAAGCCTGACTCATCCATTAAACTTTTGAAGAAAAGAAATTCAACACCACCTAGGAGACTGGTTTGGTTTCAATACTTTTAACATTTTTTTTTTAGGCAAGATCCAAAAGGTTGAAGAATTTCCTGATTTATTCCTGATTATTAGAACATTATTGTTATAAATTCACCTTTCCTCTAAATCCTCATCTTAGAGCCTCAAACCCCAAGGGATTTGCCAGCCACCTAGCTGCTCCTCAGCAGGACAGCAAAGGTGATGCATATGGCCAAATTCACTGACATCAGGACACATGGACAGTACTGGGATGTGCAGCAGAATCAACTACAGCAGTACAGAGCTGATCTGGACATGGAAATGATCCTCTGCTTGGGTCTGACTGCCCCACAAGAGATCCCTGCTGGACGTGGGAAGCCACAGCAGTGCCCCATCTATGGGCCCCAAGGCCAGGATTTGAGGTGTCACTTGGTGTGACACTGCCAAGCCAGGGCCAGGATTTGAGGTGTCACTTGGTGTGACACTGCCAAGCCAGGCCAGGATTTGAGGTGTCACTTGGTGTGACACTGCCAAGCCAGGGCCAGGATTTGAGGTGTCACTTGGTGTGACACTGCCAAGCCAGGCCAGGATTTGAGGTGTCACTTGGTGTGACACTGCCAAGCCAGGCCAGGATTTGAGGTGTCACTTGGTGTGACACGGCCAAGCCAGGCCAGGATTTGAGGTGTCACTTGGTGTGACACTGCCAAGCCAGGCCAGGATTTGAGGTGTCACTTGGTGTGACACTGCCAAGCCAGGCCAGGATTTGAGGTGTCACTTGGTGTGACACTGCCAAGCCAGGGCCAGGATTTGAGGTGTCACTTGGTGTGACACTGCCAAGCCAGGGCCAGGATTTGAGGTGTCACTTGGTGTGACACTGCCAAGCCAGGCCAGGATTTGAGGTGTCACTTGGTGTGACATGGCCAAACCAGGGCCAGGATTTGAGGTGTCACTTGGTGTGACACTACCAAGCCAGGCCAGGATTTGAGGTGTCACTTGGTGTGACACTGCCAAGCCAGGCCAGGATTTGAGGTGTCACTTGGTGTGACACGGCCAAGCCAGGCCAGGATTTGAGGTGTCACTTGGTGTGACACGGCCAAGCCAGGCCAGGATTTGAGGTGTCACTTGGTGTGACACTGCCAAGCCAGGCCAGGATTTGAGGTGTCACTTGGTGTGACACTGCCAAGCCCAGCATCCCATCCCCGAGGAACAGTGGACAGAGGACAGTGAGTGCCACCTGCTGGGCACCCACACTGCCTGCCCGGTGACACGGGGACAGGAGCAGCTCTGCTCTGACACAACGCAGAGCCCTGCTGAAAGCCAGCACATCCTCAGACAAACTGACTCACATGTCATCGTCTGAAGAGCATCTGTTTGCATCTCAACAACAACAACAAATCCTGGCACCCTGCAGCTAGCAGGGAATGGGAAGGGGGGTGGATTTTGGGTGGTGGTCGAGGTGTGTTTGGAATGAAAGGATAAAGACAAGAACCAAGGGAAGCAAGTTCACATCTTGAAACTTCATTCCTCCCACGCTCCAGTCTCCTGCTGTCTATCACACTGCAGCAAACCTTTTCTAGATGATCCCTCATCTCCAGGCACCCCTCCTTTGTGTTCCCACCCACTCCCTTGCCCCTGCACTGCTGCAGTGAGGTGGTACAGACACAGTTCACCACTGGCCTGAACCATGAAAAGAAAAAACTGATGCTTGTTTACAAAATCTGGCTCTGCTGGAATGAAAAACTGCTCTCAACAAACGCAGGGGATACAAACAGCTTGAGATATTGAATGTGTTTTTTGTGAGATTCCTTTGGTATACAAGAACAGAAAACCCAAGAATACAGAAGAGAAATAATAGCTAAAGACATGAATCCCTGTTTCTCTGTGTGGGTGCTTCATTTTCCCAGGAACTTCAAGGCCTGTCTCACCAGTGTTCAAGTGCTCTTCTGCTTTCTGCACTATCTCACAAAAATCACTCAACAGCCCATTAGTATTCACAGTCCCACACATCTGGGGACATAGAGGAACAGAAAGGGAAGAGGCCAGGAGAGGAAAGTTTGGAGAAGAGACCTAAAAGACATATTTACACTGATACAGTGTTTTGAACAATTATGGCCCTTCTTATGCCCCTCCCTGACCCTCCACTGCACAACACAGTGAACACCAAGAAGTGACAAGATGGGGACAAAAGGAGAAAGTGTGTTTTGACAAATGGCATCATAACACAATGTATTATTACTCAAGAAAAACCAGCAACAAACTGAGACTGACATAACAGCAGCTGTTAGCTGGCTGAGCACAATCTGTAGAAAATTATCAGAAAAGCTTGGCTTGTTTTACATATTGTGGTTCTCTAGAAAGGGAAGAAACAGCTGAAGTCATATCACAATTAACTTCCTAATCACAAGCAGGACAAGATTGTAAGGGAAACCAACATCACAAAGAATCTTTTGGTGGCACAATCACCAAACGAGCCTCATTTACATCTAAACAATTTCCAGGAGCTAAAACAAAGTTAAGACAAAGGATTTTCCACAATTAGAAAGTAAGTTATGACAGGAAAACAGAACCCAAGGGGTAATTTCTGAAAAACTTCAGTTCTTACACATTCAACACACAGAAAAAGCAACATTTAAATTGAAAAGGAACAAGACATCCCTAGAGACATTTTGAGAGGCTGTTTCCTAAGCTGAGGGGTTCATGTCTAAAGGGTGGGAGTTCTGCACAAGTCATCCCTTCACCAGCTAAAAACAGTTTCAATACAATATCTACACCAATGACCATATTGCTACGCACCAACAAAAATCACAATTCTTTTTTCCCTTCTGGAAGCCTCTTTCCACACATTTAACATTTTACTTTGCTGGAATATGTCTGCCATGTTTTGAGACTGATGCTCCTCTGGCATTAGGAACCAGGCCAAGTAAAGCTGGTAGATTTGGGGCACATACTGGAAGCACTGAATTCAAACTAATGCATTGCCTTCTGACAAGCTATGAGGTGGGAAAGAACACTCTGGGATCCCCAGATAACAAGACACTACAAGTGACCCCACCTGACATACACTAACATCACTCCAGGAAAAAAAAAAACAGCTCCAACAGGACAGAGAAAGAGATGAGAAACTCTGAGTTAAAATGTCTTAGAAGGCTGTTATTTCATATACTTGTATTTTCACACACTTCAGCCGCTTGACTCTGAAAAGCTTCTTACCACAGCCCTCTCCAAGGCAAGGGAGTGTCATAGCTAGCTGAAATAAACACAGGATTGCTGTAGGGAAAAGACAACAAAACTACCACAAACACAATTCAAAGCTCCACAGAAAGATGACTGAGTTAGAGGATTTCTGTTTTTTAATTGTATTCGGAAGGGCAGTGATGAACTTCAGTTGTAGTGACCCAGCATTTGGGTCACTAACCTTTAATCCACAGGCATTGCAGTTATAAAATCAGTGGGTTTGTGATTCTAAAGCAAGGGATGCTCTAACTTAGAGAAGCACTTGCTTTCTACTATGTCTCACCCACCCCTGGAAGCTCCCATTGGAAAAACCTGGTATTTTATAGACTTGACCTGAGAGATTTGTTGGGGTGTTAGCACCAGCTTGGACAAGGGCCAGCTCCAGAGTCAATACACACAAGTTTGGCTCCCAAAATCCCACAGTTAATGTGGAGTGCAAGGAGCAGAGCTGTACAGTGGGGCAGCTGAACATTGCCAGGAGCAGCCCAAATCCTCCAGGCTCGTGTACCACATACCAGCTCTTGGTTGGTTTAGGCAGGTAGGGTGGAATGTGTTCAAGGAGGTGCTGTGCTGCTTCTTGATCTCTCTCAGCAGCCTTCTGGAGCTCCTGAAATTAATATGAGACTGCATCAGAAATATTCAGCAAGTAAAGTTAGGCCAATATTAAATTAATTTTCAGCTTTATTAAGAAGTGTCTTTTATTCTTCTGCCATCATCTTACTTCCTCACCCCATAATTTCCCCAGGAGAACTAGTAAAGATACAAAGGAAGGAGCATCATAAAATGTCAGAGAAATTTGAGCAGGCAAAAGGAACTTTAGCAACACACCCTAGGTCTGGTCAGGGGAATGGTGGTAGTGAAGACAAGATTCTGTGGTAAACTCACCTCCATTCCCTAAAAAACATTTCCATGGCAGACTTAACAAAGGCACTGCAAACACACAGTAGAATAACAGACAAATATCCTAATTGAATACTTTGAGCAGCTATTGCAAATATGTGTAAGTAGAAGTGCTCTTTAGATCACTGCATCAATTATGATAAAGACAACTTCTCAAAGCCAGTGACAAAGGAAAGCTTTTAATGGCTTTAAGATTAAGGAAGGTAGACTAAGATTAGATATTAAAAATAAAATCTTCCCTGTGAGAGTGGTGAGGCCCTGGCACAGGTTGCCCAGAGAAGGTTCCAAGGCCAGGTTGGACAGGGTTTGGAGCAAACTGATGCAATGGAAGGTGTCCCTGCCCACAGCAGGGGTAAGGACTGGATGAGCTTTAAGGTCCCTTCCACCCTAAGCCATTCTAGCAATTCTATGATGCTATATATAAGCCTTGAAAAATAAAATTTTTAATGTTCATTGTTCTGGAGAACTGCTTAACAAGCTATCAGCAAGCCTGTTCCAAGCCCCAGTTTCTCTTGTAAGCATGTGCATCCAAACATCACTAGGGATCTAGGGGAAAAACCATGACATACTAATCAAACATTTCTTTGAATCTTTCAGTATTTTATGAACAGGAAAATAAAAAAGCTTACTTTCAGCAAATCTTTCAACTTTTCTTGCCGTTTAATTATAATTTCCATTTTATTCAGGAGATCATGTACAAGGTGCAGCTTATTCTTTATTTTAGGGAGCATAGGCTTGCAGGATTCATCTTCACCTGTAAAGGAAGAACATTAAGCTACAAAGTCTCCAAGAAAAAAACAAAACCAAATATTCCTTCCCTTCACAAGCAGTGATTATCTAACTCCCCACTCCCCAGCCAGGAGGGAGCTGTGCAGAGCCACAAGGTCCCCCCTGAGCCTCCTTTTCTCCAGGCTCAGTCCCTTTCCAGCTCCCTCAGCCTCTCCTGGGGCTCCAGCCCCTTCCCCAGCTCCTGGACACGCTCCAGCCCCTCGGTGTCTCTCTTGGAGTGATGTGCAAACCAAACCCCACTGTTGCTCTTGCTTACCCATGTCTCTCAATTGGATACACTTTTTAACATTTGAAATCTTTGTATTGATGTGGAAGCATAAATCTTCCAGGGACGAGGATCCCATATCTTTCGTCATCGCACTGAGGGGGAACAAAAATGAAGGCAGGAATTTAACAAAGACCCAAGTTGCAAACATTGCCTACAAAAGCAGAATTTTTAGAAGAATCTTGATCAGTCATAGAAGCAGAGAACATAAATGAAACAGCAAATGGAGCAATTCCCTTTTGTCTTACTAAATTGAAGGCAGAAAATGAAGCATAAAGTGACTAGAAAGCCAAAATTGACTAGCCAATTTCCCAGAACTCTGGAGATAAATGCAGTGTGATATCGGTGCAGCAATTCCTCATGAGACTGGGAGCATCCTCATTGTATTGAAGTGTCCACTAAAAAAGGAGTTGTAATTTATTGCCAAAAAACGAGAAATATCCGGCGTATATAGGGCAGTTTTAGAAGGCTCTCTCAGGGAGACTACATCAGATGACTGATGTTTAAAGAGGTGTGTTTTTTTAAAAAATGTAATTAAGCCAAAAAGTGTTTGCAGGAAGTTTGAAGGCATCAAAAAGACAATTATACATATATTGCTATACTGTCTACAATAATAGAGTTGCTAACCCTATTACAGACAGGAATTTATTAAAAGAAAAAGTTATACAATGTGACAAATCGCCGCATTTAACACTGTGGCCCAGCGCCGAGCGCTCACACAGCTCCCTCCGGCGGCTCACACTTGGAGTCTTCATTTCGCTTTTGGTTTAAAATATAACCAAATACCGCGCTTATTAAATGCGTTCTTAGAGACTCGCCGCCTTCCCCACCGTCCACACCGGCGTGGAACCAGGACGCTCTGAGGCGGACCGCGATACCCTGAGGAGATCGAGGCCACCCGCTGCGCCCGGCGGCAGCGCCAGCTTCTCCTCAGGTCTTACCAGGCGTAGCAAGGCCAGTGCTTCCCGGTTTTCGTCCCTGTCCCACTCTCCCACCCACTCGGCCAGGCGAGGAGGGAGAACGCCCGGTTTTCCTCCTGCGGCCCGGTTCGAGCGCCGGTTTGAATCCGCCGCGCTCGGGCGGCCGTTGGGAAGGGCGGGGAGGGAGCGTGCGCTGAGGGGAGCGAGGGGCGGAGCGGGGGCAGCGCTGAGGAGAAGCGGGGCGGGAGAGCTGGGGTGAGCGAGGGGCGGAGCGGGGGCAGCGCTGAGGAGAAGCGGGGCGGGAGCGCTGAGGGGAGCGAGGGGCGGAGCGGGGGCAGCGCTGAGGAGAAGCGGGGCGGGAGCGCTGAGGGGAACGAAGGGCGGAGCGGGAGCGCTGAGGGGAACGAAGGGCGGAGCGGGGGCAGCGCTGAGGAGAAGCGGGGCGGGGAGAGCGGGAGCGCTGAGGGGAGCGGGGGCAGCGCTGAGGAGAAGCGGGGCAGTAGGAGCGGGAGCACTGAGGGGAACGCGAGGAGCGGAATGCGGGGATTTGTAGGCCAGGTGAAGGTCGGTCTCCCAAGCAGCCATTGAAAGGACAAGGGCATGTGGTCCCAAGCTCGGGTTGCATTTCAGGAGGAATTTCTTCGTGGAAAGGGCGTTCTGGCATTGGAAGGGGCTGCCCAGGGAAGTCTGGAGGCCTCATCCGTGGAAGGACGTGATACTCAGTGATGTGGTCTGGGTGACAAAAGGGGATCAATCATAGGTTGGGCACGATCTCGAAGGTCTTTTCCAGCCTTTGACTGTAATTCTGTGAGTCTGGAGGGACTAGGAGGAAGGGCGTCAGGCTGGAGCTCTGAGGGGAGCGGGAGCGTGGAGGGTGTTGTCGATTTTAGGAACTCTGTGTACACAGAGTTTACCTTAGAAAGGAGACGTTTATTCAGCGCAGCTCGCAAGGAGGACCTTCCCACTAATCAGCTTGCCAAGGGGTAAAACGTTACATCTATAAGTTCCATTATACAGTAAAATTCACATTACTGCATATTCTCCGTCCACCTAATACATATTTATTTGGGTGACGTAATCCTAAGCACGGCTTGGGACAGGTTCTTTCCTTCACTAGGCAAACTCCTCTTGTACAAGGGATTTCACATAAGTTACATTTACAAAAGGCGAGAAAAAATCTGAAAGACATAAAGGATAGCTGAAGGGGGGACGAGGGAAAGCAGGAACGCTGATCTGAGCGGGAAGGGAAGGGCGGAAGGCGGAGGACGGCTGAGGGAAGCAGGGCGGAAAGGGCAGGAGCGGGGAAGGGAGGCGAGATCACTGAATGGAGCCGGGTGAGAAGGAAGGCGTTATTGCTGTGGGGAACGGGGAGGAAGGTGGGATTGCAGAGGGGAATGGGGAGGAAGGCGGGATTGCTGTGGGGAACGGGAAGGAAGGAGGGATTGATGTGGGGAACGGGCAGGAAAGTGGGATTGCTGTGGGGAACGGGCAGGAAAGTGGGATTGCTATGGGGAACGGGCAGGAAAGTGGGATTGCTATGGGGAACGGGGAGGAAAGTGGGATTGCTGTGGGGAACGGAAAGGAAGGTGGGATTCCTGAGGGGAACGGGGAGGAAGGGCGGAAGCCCGGATTGTTGAGGGAAGCGGTCAGGGAACCGGGCGGGAAGGGGAAGCGGGATCCCTGAGGGAGGCGGTAAGAGAGGCTGGGTCGCTGATGAGAGCCGGGTGAGAACGGAGGTGGGATCGCTGAGGGGAGCGGGAAAGAAGGGCGGAAGGTGGAGTTGCTTTGGAGAGCCGGGTGAGAACGGAGCCAGGATGGCTGAACGCAGCGGGGAGGATCGCTGAGGGTAGCCGGGATGGCAGAACCCAGCGGGAAGGGAAGGCGGGATCGCTGAGGGGAGCCGGGATGGCAGAACCCAGCGGGAAGGGAAGGCGGGATCGCTGAGGGGAGCCGGGATGGCGGAACGCAGCGGGAAGGGAAGGCGGGATCGCTGAGGGGAGCCGGGATGGCGGAACCCAGCGGGAAGGGAAGGCGGGATCGCTGAGGGGAGCCGGGATGGCGGAACCCAGCGGGAAGGGAAGGCGGGATCGCTGAGGGGAGCCGGGATGGCGGAACGCAGCGGGAAGGGAAGGCGGGATCGCTGAGGGGAGCCGGGATGGCGGAACCCAGCGGGAAGGGAAGGCGGGATCGCTGAGGGGAGCCGGGATGGCGGAACCCAGCGGGAAGGGAAGGCGGGATCGCTGAGGGGAGCCGGGATGGCGGAACGCAGCGGGAAGGGAAGGCGGGATCGCTGAGGGGAGCCGGGATGGCGGAACGCAGCGGGAAGGGAAGGCGGGATCGCTGAGGGGAGCCGGGATCGCTGAACGCAGCGGGAAGGGAAGGCGGGATCGCTGAGGGGAGCCGGGATGGCGGAACGCAGCGGGAAGGGAAGGCGGGATCGCTGAGGGGAGCCGGGATGGCGGAACGCAGCGGGAAGGGAAGGCGGGATCGCTGAGGGGAGCCGGGATGGCGGAACCCAACGGGAAGGGAAGGCGGGATCGCTGAGGGGAGCCGGGATGGCGGAACGCAGCGGGAAGGGAAGGCGGGATCGCTGAGGGTAGCCGGGATGGCGGAACCCAGCGGGAAGGGAAGGCGGGATCGCTGAGGCAGCACCGACAGGCTCCCGCTCTCGTTCCGCCCTTGAGGACTTTACTCCCTCCAGGTAACCGTGATAGCATCGACCAACAACCGCCACACCATTTATTACTTGGTTGTATAAATTCGCTTTATTTCAGCATTTAAGAGAAGACAAAGCCCTCAATAAAAACTCAGTCTTCAACATATACATGCTCATGCTGGTGTGTCTCCTACAGGACATCATCACTCATCGCTTTCTTTTTTCTTTTGGGGTAGGGATGAAGATAGTTAAACAGTTTACATTGATTCCAAGCTAATTTTCTTTTCTGATTAGCTAGAAATATAAAGGTTTATTTTGTTAAGGACAGGCTACTTATCTCTCCAAGGAAGGAATCAGCACAATCTCTCTTGCTTTTCCACAATTCCCTGATACATAAAAGCTCACAGTTCCTCCTGTTCTCTATCCCCAAAATCCTGAAGAGTTTATGAACAGATTAACATACAAACGAGTTAAAGAAGGACTGTTAAAGCAGGGATGCAATCCAAGGACTGACTGTGTCCAGCAAAATTAAGGAGAACAGGAAATGTGCAAAAGCAGCACTACAGCAGGCTATTAAAATTACTTCTTGCAAGAATGCTTCAATTTAACGTTTTAGTGGAGAAGCATGGTCAAGGCAGAAATGTGGCAGTAATTCCCCAGGCAAACCATAGAAAAAGGAAGAAGAAAATGTTGAAAAGCCCTGCTTCATAAGGACTTTTTAATGTCAGTAATTAAGAGATTAAAAACAAAACAAAGAGAGTTCTGAGCCCAAAAGCTCAAAACCTGGAGTTTATCATGTTTGCTAACTTCTCCAAACAACCACACAAATTGTTCTAGACTTTAAACATGGGGTTGTCTTGCACTAACAAACTCTGCCAGTAAACAGAATTACAGCATAAGGAAGGGGAAAAACCAAAACTGCACAATCAGATACAGAAAAAACATACTACAGATCCCCTCTGTGCCAATGAAGAGCATTTAAACCTGGCGTTCAGGAGTTTCTTTTGTTGTTTAAACCACATCAAGGGAATGACCTGAGGTTTGTTCGGACAACTGAAACCCCTCCTGTGGCCTCCAGCACTTCATTGATTGAAAGATAAAGTTTCTGCTGCATGTTTTCAGGGCAGAGGAAAGAAGGTCAGAAGGAGGTTTCTTTCTGGAGCCTACCACACCACCCGGTGCCAGCTGTAGTCACAGGTCCAAACTCAGCGTAATGTTTCAGAAATACGTGATACGATCACAAGTCAGTCTCATCATCAGGAAGCAAGATTGTTCTCTTCAGTTTATTAGGCAAACACCCCTGAGTAAAGGGGCTGATATCCACTTTCTTCCTTCTTGCAAGTAAGCACACAGGCGCTCAGCATGCCGAAGAACTGGAAAAGAGGGAGTGCACAAGGGACTTAGTCCTGCTGTATTTCTGTTTCAGCTGTCAGACAAAACACCTACATAGCAGATGACTTCATCATATGAAAAAAATCTCATTTAAAAATACATCTACAGAAAATGTTATTTTTGCATATAGATTCCCAGTAATAGTTCCAGCTTGAGTGTTTCCTCTCTGTTTTGTCCCATTAATTATTACATTCACATGAAATACTAGTTATCTTGCCATGGAGAAAATTTCAGTGAAAGGTTAGGATTGTTCTGGGATAAAATGAGTTCTCCAAAATATTTAAGCATGCCTTTGGACAAGGAGTGACAGGAATGGCTCCCAGTGCCAGAGGGCAGGGCTGGATGGGATATTGGGAAGGAATTGCTGGTGGGAGGGTGGGCAGGCCCTGGCACAGGGTGCCCAGAGCAGCTGTGGCTGCCCCTGGATCCCTGGCAGTGCCCAAGGCCAGGCTGGATGGGAATTGGAGCAGCCTGGGACAGTGGAAGGTGTCCCTGCCCATGGCAGGGGGTGGAATGAGGTGAGCTTTAAGGTTCCCTTCCCACCCAAACAATCCTGAGATTCCGTGGCTCTATAATAAAATGGATTCTGCATTGAATTTCCATCCCAAATCCCCTGTCTTTAGAATCCCTCCCATCATTGTTAGGCAGATGAAACGGAGACAGTTGGAAAAACACAAGTGAGGAACATAGAACTGAGTCTACTTCAGAGGCAAAAGAAAGCTGTAGGTTATTAGGACAGTGAAGATGGAAAAGGCCCAAGATCCAAGGACAAACAGTAGTATTTTCCATGAGGGAAGAAACAGGAAAGTGTACCTTCACGATGGCAAATCCCAGGATTACAAGCATAGCATAGCTGATAACACTCTGCAGCCCAGTCTCCAGCTCCTGTGCACAGCCCTGCCATGAAAGAGAGAGATAAAATCATGTTAAAAGGTGTTCATCCAGCTGGAAGTTTTTATTATTTCCTCCCCAGCTCTCTAAGGAAACAGGGCCTGGTAAGCCAGGTAACCAGCACTGCAGATCTGAGGAACTCCATTCCTGTCTTCCAGAGCTGATGGCTTATTTCCTCCTGCATGAGGAGAGGCACTGAAAAATTGCAATTTAGTGACATTTGCTGCACCTGAATTTCTTCTAGGAAAAAGTGACCTCTAGGCCACTTAAACAGGTGCGCAAAACTCAGAGCTGGAAGGCCATCAATGGTACCTATCTATAAAAGTCAACTTAGGAGCTTATGCCCCAGACTGGAGAACCTGGTATAGAGTTAATAAAATCACAGAATGGTTTGGGTTGGAAGGGACTTGAAAGACTATTCAGTTCCATCCCCTGCAATGGGCAGAGACACCTTCACTGTCCCAGGCTGCTCCAATTCCCATCCAGCCTGGCCTTGGACACTGCCAGGGATCCAGGGGCAGCCACAGCTGCCACAGTGCCAGGGCCTGCCCACCCTCCCACCAGCAATTCCTTCCCAATATCCCACCCAGCCCTGCCCTCTGGCACTGGGAGCCATTGCCTGTGTCCTGTCCCTGCATGCCTTGTCCCCAGTCCCTGTGCAGCTCTCCTGGAGCCCCTTCAGGCCCTGGCAGGGGCTCTGAGCTCTCCCTGGAGCTTCTCTTGTGCAGCTGAGCACCCCCAGCTCTGCCAGCCTGGCTCCAGAGCAGAGGGGCTCCAGCCCTGGGAGCATCACCATCCTCCAGATTTGGCATGATCAATCCCAGATGAGTCTGTTTCTCCTGCCCAGATCTGTGTGAACAGCTACAGCTATGGACAAACCCCTAAACTCTGCCTGGTGTGCTTCCCTCCATGGTTCCACCTGGCTGAAAATGAACATGGCCCAGCTGTGAGACCGAGCCCCTTATCCTCACCCGTGTGTTGAGTTCCTGAGGCCGATCCAGATGCCCTGTGCAGTTCTTGGCCTCTTGCTGGCAGCAGCTCAGGGGGACACTGTTGTTCCCAGTGGAATTAAACCACTGGGTGGTTGTCCAGTCACTGTAGTTCTTAACCCCGCAGCAGTGAAGCTACCAAACACAGAACAGTTACACAACAGTTACTGTTACATGAGATTATACATATATATTACTGGTTATATTATATATATATACATATTTGATGTTCATCTATATGAATGCTCATGTTGAGTTAAACCTCTCTTAGGCATAGTGGGCCAGAGCTGCCACTAGTTTGCAGCAGATTTATGGGCAGCAGGCGCTTCAGGTGCTTCATAGCAGTAATAAATCAATCTCCTTCTCACATTATTACATCCTTCTTGGTTTATTCTTTGTGAAAGCTCCAATAGAAAGGTGACAAGTTGCAGGGTAGAGTCTTCCATCATCTCACTATTTTATGGTGCAGTGTTCTCAGCAGCAGTTATTCACATCTACTTATTTGCTCAGATGCAAATGTCACTCATATCAACCACACACAAGCCAAGTTCCAGGATACTGTCCCCACCCATCCTCTCCCCCCCTTTACCAGCCCAAATTCCTTGTTTAGGACCAACTGTCCTTTTCCAAACAAGGCGTAAATATTTTCTTACCTGTTCTTGCAAGTAATCCACAAGTGTAGACTCTGGGTTTTTTCCGTCATACTTCTCAAAGACTGAGCGCATTGTACCTTGCACATCAGTTTTTACCTGTTTAGATGGAGAAAAACAATGCAGGTGGTTTTAATGTGAGAGCTGAAAATTTTATCTGGTGGAAACTGCAAAAGATCTGTATCCTAAATGAGTCGGGGGGGGAAATAAGAAATAAGAAAAATCAAGCAATGTTTTAGACAAAATTCAGGTGGCACTTAGCTGGAATCACACTCCTGGGCAGAACCAGAATTTGCCATCCTTGATGGAAAAGCCCTCTTTTGGGAGCATCAAAAATTGTTTAATCCAACTCAGAGACTGTTGTGATATCTGCCAAGTACTTTAAATATTCACCATGTTCCCAACAAAGACATCCCCGTTCCCATTTGTTCTGCAGGTTGCAGGACAGGGGATGAAGTTAAAAAAAAAAAAAAAAAAAAAAAAAAAAAAAGAAACAGATAAATTGGAATGATCCAACAATGTAAAATCTATTTTTTACTTTTATGTTAGGACAGAGATGCTAATTATTTATTTACCTTTTCCCTGTAAACAAATCCCAGGACAAAAGCAGACACCTCTGCAATGAAGATAACCAGGATAATAGCCAAGAACTGAAAATAAAAGAGAGAGACATTAAGAGAGAATCCCACAGCAGTTAAATTCAACTGCACAATATACTTCACATTAATTTACAGCAGTAAGTGACAGTTATATCTTATTGCCTCTCCAACCAAAATAGCTCCCAGAAAATAATTTAGAATAGAAGAAGCAAGCTGTGGCCTCACCCCTGGAACTGTTCAAGGCCAGGTTGGGCAGGGTTTGGAACAACCTGGTTGTATTTGTTGGTCTGTGGAAGCTGTTGCTGCCCATGGAAAAGAGGTTGGAACTGAATGAGCTTTAATGTCCCTCCCAACCCAAACCTTTTGGGGATTACTGTGGCTTCCCAGGCTCTGTGCCTGATCCTGGACACTGCCATGACATGAGCTGTGTGAGGAGTCCGTGGAGCACTTCACAAGGGTGGATGTCAAAGGGGAGAGCGCACCAATAAACCTGCAGCTGAGTTAGTACACTGTGCACTGCTTGTTGGGCTCACATTGCCTTCAGGGCATGACTTGGGGCATGAAGTTACTCTGAGTGAACCTTCCTGGATTTTTAAAATAATTCTGTGAGCAGTCAAGACATGCTTTCAGCACTCAGAGGACTAAAACCAGCAGAAAAATTGATACACATCTGGTTTGCTTGCTTAGAAACTCATATTTCCTCCTGTTCCTCCCTCTCCTCTCTTCTCAAAACCAGCTGCTTCCCACACTCATCCTCACTGAGCCAGCTGAGGCGAATCACAACATCTCAGCTGCGGGTTGTTGGAGTCAGTGAGTCAGGGGTGTCTCTGAATTCTTCAGAGAGAAATCAGAGTGCAGGGATTGAATAAGTAAGTTTTAGGGTGAGTTCTAATGCTTTTAGTAAGTGAAAGATTTCAAATGCCACAGTAGCATTGAATGTTCTAGTGAAGGTTGCAAATATCTTCAGGAGAGGCTCCAGGCCCACAGCTGTAGACAGGACTTAGACATAACAGAGATACAGTAAGAATATTGCTTATATAGATTGTATGTGTAGTTCTATACATAACCTAGCGTGCTAAGAAACTGGAATTCTAATTGATTAAGGAGCTGTGGTCCAAGCTTGTGCCCTAGCTTGTTGGAAAAATCCTGTATAAGAGTATGTATTGGGAGAGTTGTGGCTTTTAGCCATTCTGGCTTCTAGCCATTCACTTATTTGCTAGCTGCTTTGCCATTGCTTGTCTGTGTACTGTCAAGACTGCTGTGCTTTCTAATAAGATGTGTAATAAATAACCTTTTTAGCTATTCGCTGCTTGGCTCATTTAGAGATTACCCAACAGAGCAGGAGGCTAAGAGCTGCAGAGCAGGAGCAGGCAGACGGGGCACACACTCACCAGCCCCAGGCCCACGCGGGACTCGCGGAAGGTGGCGCAGCAGCCGATCAGCCCGATGATGAACATCACCACGGCCACGCAGATGATGATCACGGCCGGCAGCAGCGCGTACTTGTCCTGCAGAAAGTTGTCGTAGCTCTTGTAGGTGTTGATGACGTACGCCCCGACATAGCTGAGCCCTGCAGCTGCCGCCTGAAGCGCAATGAGGAAAAGTGGTCAGCGGTTATTTGTTAAGCGTCTGACCCGGAAAATGGTCGTGGATTGTTTCATGAAAGTGATTTTAGAAATAGTGGCTACAGTGTGCAAAGAACTAGATTAAATAAACTGTATCTGAAACTACTATCTAGCTGTGGATTCAAGACAGAGAAGATAAAATTCACTGCATCGCTCCCCTGCTAATAAGGCACCAGTGGGGCTGGGCTGGAAGGCTGGAGTCTGTAGACCTGCATCAGTGTCTCTGCAGAATGCCAAGCTCATGCTGCCTACCCAGGGTTGACTATACCCCACAGGGTATAGTCCCCTGCATTTCCAGGAATCAGACCACCACACTGAGTTGCTGGTCTGGGGCCTTTTTTTTTTTTTTTTTTTGAGAAAACCTCATCCTTCACACTCTCACAACAGCATTAAACTCTAAGGGCACACAAATGTACCTAGTCTCAGCAAAAGAGTCCCTTCTTTTCCTGGAGAAGAAAGATTTCTGCAATCTCTAAAATAATCTCTCTCCCAGAAGGATATTTTTTGCTGATTGAGGCCCAGGTATAGTGGCAGTTGCCCTGGAGACCAAAGAATTTTACCCACTGGACTGGGTACAGCCATGAAAACAACACCAAAAGACTCAGCCATGCCCTGCCAAACCTCACCAATGGCACAAAAAATTTCTCTCAACAGTCAGGATGGCTCATCCATGCTCTGTAATCCTACATCACAAAGAAAATGAAGTACCCTCCATATTCACCTTCTGGAAGCTTAAGGGAAACCAGCTGGTTTGTTTTCAACAGGTCACAGCAGGATTTCATCACACAGCCTTGGAGCAGTTTGTAACTTCCCCAGCACTGTACGTTTTAATTAAATCAAACACTCCTCATGCTGGAGCTAGGACTTGCTAATTCCTTTACCTTGTTTGGCTCTTTCCCCTCCAGCCACGTCTGCTGCCTGCCCTTCAATTACCTCCAATGCAGGAACATCCTTTGTTTCAGACAGCTCCCATCCCATAATCTCGCATTCCTGGATGCTGTCTGTACCCCACAATTACTGGGGTCAGATGCACCAAGTGATGGTGCCAGGCATTCAGCACATGACCTACAAGATCCTGCTGCACTGGGGCTCAGATACAGCAGCTCCTCTACAGAGTGGGATATCAGGAAAAGGAATAGGATGACCAATTCTCAACAGGTTATTTGTTTTTCTTCTCCACATGCACTGGGTTTTCAGATATGCTAATGATTAAAGCAGATCCTAAAGCTTCATTCAATTTTTCCTCTCATGAAGGAAAATCTCTTTCCTATTTCTCTGTCTGCAGGTGTAGGGAGACCGTGGCTTTTTCCTGCCACCCCTTTTTAGGGATGCAGAGGAAAGGATGAGACGTTTGTGGATCTCAAAGGGCAGAAGTGAGAAGGCAGAATCCTTTCCTGTCCTCTCACCACAGGAGGGAGGTGTTGAGGAGGAGCAACCTTACCTTCTCCTCCAACACTCTGTTCTGAACTGAAACTGGGACAGGAACAGTCCTTGGAATGGCAGCAGCAGTAAAGGTGGTGATGGGGACACATCACCTCCATCCTCCTTTGCCTTCAGTTGCACAAAATGAATGAAGGTGCAGAACTCAAAAAGTGTATCCTGCATTTCTGGCCTGGAAGGGTGGATGCACGTGTCTGTCCACCTGTTCTCTGTTCTGAAACAGCATCATCTGGGCAAGGACAGCCACAGAGAGGCAACCAAAGTTATGCCAGGGTCTCACCACCATCACAGGGAACAATTCCTTCCCAATATCCCGTCTCACGGGAAGCTATTCCCCCCTGTCCTGTCACTCCAGTGTCTTGTCCAAAGTCCCTTTCCACCATGGTGGAGAAACATTCTTCATTTTTCATCCATACTTCATTTTCCATCCATTTCCAGTGTGCTCAACACACAATACCAAGGAAGCAGGACAGGACATGCTGAAGACCAACCAGCTGTAGGGAGCTAAGAAAAACCTTGCTGCAAGTAAAAGGTTGCCATGAATTAAGAAAAAAATAAATAAATTATGAAGCCAGTTCCCAGAAGGCCCCTAAAGCCAGGACCAGCAAAGCTCCATGACTGCAAGACAAAACCAGAAGATCTAGTGTTAAGTTCAAGGACCCCAACTATAAAGGACTTTCACAGTGGGTTTTACTGCAATACCCAGGATTGCCTTATTTCTGGTCAGAGACAAAACACAACCAGGCAAGAAGTCTATTAAAATTTCCAAACTTCTGCTTCCAAGCAGAAAAAGGAAGTGTAATGAGGCAAAACTAGAAGTTCTTGGGAAAAGACTTAAAAGAAGATGACTTAAGACTTAAGGAAGACGTAAGACTTGTAGGAAGATTTTTCCCCTCAGATACTGCCACAACTTCATCCTTGATTTTTAATTCAGTGGGAAGAATCCTGAAACCTGAAGAGCAGGGTCACTCAGGAATAGGAGGCATCACAGCTAACAATCTCTTCCCTGATTTTTGCAGCTGAGTCCCAGAGACAAGTTTTGAAAGAAAAGATGAAAAATATTTCAGAACTTAAATCAGAACTTTTCCCTTAAGCTTTTCCAGACTTTAAGGCAAATTCAGTGGAGAGATTTTTTCACTTCAACATCACAAAACCTACAGCCCATTCCTAGATCTAAGGTGAGATGTACTAAGATGTGCTTCTCTAGGAGTACAAGTCCTTTGCATTGCAAAAGATGGATCTCAAAGTATGTCTGATGAGGTTTCTGTTGGATCTCAAGAAAAAAAAAAAATCTCAAAACCACAAAGACCAGTTTGAGCTATTACTCTTGAGGAGGAATAGATCAAAAACCTCCTTAAGGTGGGTTTTAGGTCTCAAACCCACCTAAAATTGTACAACAGGATGCTAGGATTACGCCAAGAAATTCACACTGCAAACAGCAATTTTTCTTCACATTTTTGTCACTCTCCTGCTTGGCAGCTTACTCACAGCCAGGTTCAGAGCTACAAACCCTGGCAGCCAGAGTGTAACTCAAGGCAGATACAGGTGAGCCACCTCCTCTGGGCCACCAGCAGCCAGCACAACACCCACAGCACCCTGTCCTCCCACGCAGCCCCAGCTGACTAACCAGGGCTCCAGGAAACCACTACTGTTTCTCTACAATGCTAATGCCTTTCTTGGCACAAGATGACGAGATGAGGCGAAAGGAAATTTTGCAAGAAAACCCCTTTTCACAGCTGGGCAGCAGAGCTGCAGCCACCCTGCTGCCTCACCCACCACAGCTCGCACCCTTCAAGGACCTAACGCCAGAATAATTCAATTTTTAATATCCCACGGCCTCGACAGAAAGCACAAAACCTATCTGAGCGTGAAAAAGTGAACTCCCTGGGGCTGAGTGAGAAGAAAGCCGAGCTGTGACAGTCACCAGGTTTTCCCAGGCTGAGGTTTGGGCAGGGCCTGGGCTCACCAAGCACTTCCACGCTTACCTGAGCCCAGGGCAGCAGGTGCACAAACACAGAAAGGGGACTCTCAGTCACATAACACACACACAGCACTGTGAATATTCAATCCTGCCCGTGAAACAGAAACCTGGACTGTCTCACTGATAAAGAACAGGACAGCTGCTGGAAAACAATAATTTCATGTATTTTTGAAATACAACAAGCCTCTTACTTTGTGTTTCACTGCTTTTATATGCTGATGACCAACAGCCCCTACCCTTTTCAGGAGGCATATAGCCATGCAAATACTTCATGCCACCTAATCACAGACACAGAATGGGCTGCTTAAAGCTTCCTCTATACCACTGCTCTGAAATAATGCAAATTTTATATCTATATATATATATAGTTCTTTTTTTATCAGTGAGGCAGAACAGGTGCTTTTCCACCTTTACTTCTCTGTTTTCATAAGCCAGCCTTACATGATGGCTGAGAAAAGAGATCATTGTACATTCACAGTTATCAGCACAGGCTTCTCTGTCCCCTGCCAAGCCCAGATAAGGTACAGCAAAGGAGCCAAACCACCAGCTGTGATGTTAAAAGGCAGTGTCTGCTGGTTGGGTAATTTGGGGTACTTTTTAAAAGGTTTCTCCCAGCATCCTCTCATTTCAGAGTGTTGGTTCTACTGCTCAGTCTGTTACTGTAAACTGGTAAAAGACTTCCTTTTTTAAAGGCTGGAAAATTAAAAATACAGAGTAACAAAGCTATAGTGTTAAAAGGAGAAGTTTAAGAACAGGGTGAATTCCAAATTCACCCAATGTGTCCAGCAAGATTCAGCCTCTGTACAGTAAAACATGGAGGCTATGAGACTTCAAGACATTTCTCCTTTGTCCAGTGGGACTTTCCCAGGGCCAGCACTAATACCCACCACATCACAAAACTAAGGCTGACTTTGTCCTGTATCGTTGACTTTTTATGGGCAAAGACAGGTAGGGGAAACAATACTGGTTTTTGTGACACAGTAAGAACAGTTGTCTTCTACAGCAAACTGCTGCAAATACAAACTGGAACAACTATGAGTATCCACACAAACCCTTTCTGAACCACTGCCACCTAACCCATCATTAGACACTCAGCTCACAGAGCTGCCTGAGTTAATTTTAAGGCTCAAATCCCACTTTTTTCACCCATGTCTCTTCACAGTCAGGGCTCCTCACCCAGTGCAACACCTGATGCTGGTGTTTTGCCTTCCCATCCAACACCTACATTCACTGGGATGCTGTCACCTTTTCTGCAGTTTCAGTGGGCAGACCAGGATATGTCACCTTCAATTATTACTTTGCCAGCTACAGTTATCACTACTGTGCTGCCCCCATGCCTCTCATATCTAGAATCAACCCCCAGCAACACTGGTCTCAGTTACAGCTGCCCGTTCTCTCCTTAACACAGAACACACTCCATGCCTTTGTTTGTTTTTTGGATTTTTTTCTGTGTACAAGAACTGGTTTTGATTTACCTTGACAGGTAAATCTTCTGCTTGAAAGGTTTTGCACATTTCCTCCATAAATGTATTTTATTGCCCAACAGCCAGGTTGCATGGCAAAGGGAATCACTGTCTGGCTCCCTTGCTGATTTATTGTACTACAATATTATTCTTCCCATCCACCACCAGAGTTTCAAGTTCCCCTGGCTGCTGCACTACTCCATTTTCAGGGAGGCAACAGGTTTTCTAGTGACTTTAGGGGAAAACAATGCCACTGAAAGGCACTTTTGAGAAAGCTTTCCTCACTTTATCCTCAATTTAACCTGCTTAAAACTCCCCTTGGATCATGGTCTCCCTTGGCCTGAGGCAAAGCTGGTTTCTCCCAGCAACGAGAGTGACCCTAACTCAGCACCTCCCATCCCACATGCACGATTTTCTCTCCCTTTTCCCATCCTGGATTTAAAACTCTGCCAGCTGGAAGGGACCTCCTGGCTTCAGTTACGGTTTCCTACGATATTCACCTCTCTGAATGGTAAATCAGGTATTGCCACATCTGTGTTCTCTGGCTGCACCCATGAGGGTGCTTGGTCACCCTCACAGTGAAAAAGGTTTCTGGTGTTCAGAGGGACCATCCTGTGCCTCAGCTTGTGCTCACTGGCCCTGTCACTGGGCACCACCGACATCATCTGGGCAAGGACAGTCACAGAGGAGCAGCAAAGCTGCTCTGCCCACCCTCCCACCAGCAATTCCTTCCCAATATCCCATCCAGCCCTGCCCTCTGGCACTGGGAGCCATTGCCTGTGTCCTGTCCCTGCATGCCTTGTCCCCAGTCCCTGTGCAGCTCTCCTGGAGCCCCTTCAGGCCCTGGCAGGGGCTCTGAGCTCTCCCTGGAGCTTCTCTTGTGCAGCTGAGCACCCCCAGCTCTGCCAGCCTGGCTCCAGAGCAGAGGGGCTCCAGCCCTGCAGCATCTCCGTGCCTCCTCTGCACTGGCTGCAGCAGCAGATAAACTTGCTGTGTTCCCTCTGACTCTCACATTGTGAAAACACTGATTTACAAAATAATAATAATACTACTGAACTCAAAGTTGGTTTTGGATTGGAGAAAAAAAACACCAAAGCTGTGAGCTCCTATCAGGCTGCCCTTGACTCCCACAGCAACAACAGCCCCAGGAGAGAATTCCTGCCAATCTCATTCCAGTCATTACCCTCAAAGGAAAAACTCCAAATCGCAGTTTCCTCACATGAGATACAGAGGTGTGACAGAACCCAGACAAATGTTCTGAGGTAACTTACACTGAGCCACAGCAGACTTATCAAAGTCTGTTACACCTAAATATTCAGCTGGGATGTTCAAGTGCAGGGCATGTTTCAGCCTGCCTTCAAAAAACACCTCAGGGCTATTGCTGCATATGGTGGGAGGCACTTGCTTTTTCCTTTTCTGCCTCAAATGAAAACAATGAGCAGCTGCCAAAAGGCTCTGAGATCCTGTGTCTCCCTCAGGAGAAAAAAATCCCCAAACCTAAACCAGCATTTTCTTGCAGCTTTTATACACTGCAAAACCACACACTCAGAGGGGCTTCTGACTTATTTTCAAGCTATATTAAGTAAGTGTCTGCCTCAAGAGCTCTTTTTAGCACGTCTTCTTCCGTTCCCCAACCCTAATTCCAAGGTCATTTTCCCATCCCTAAATGCCAGCACACACCCTACGAAGCACAGATGGTGGAAGGTCCTCATGGAGACACTGTCCAGCAGTGCAAAGCAAGGAATCCTGCCCCAGTTCCTAACTGGAATTCTAATGCTTAAACCTCTGCCTTGGGGCTAGAGTGCTGCTGCTAATCACAACCACAGAGGCAACAGGACCAGGAGGAGGAGAAAGCAGAACCTCATTTTCACTTTTCATAACCCCATTTTCACTTGTCAGAACCCCCATTTTCACTTGTCAGAACCCCCATTTTCACTCATATTCCCCTCAAATAAACAGACTGCAGGGCATGAGCTTGCAGGGAGTGTAACTCAGCTGAGCACGGATCGATTTATCATCCAGTGCCAGGCTGTTTTGGATCTGAGCAGCCTGTTTGGACACAAAACACCCTGTAGTTCAATATTTGCCTTCAGAACCACCCCAATTTCTCAACCAGTTGTTCCAGGCTCAGACACCAAGGTGCACCTAAATGACAGCAGAGCTGATCCTAAATCCTGCTGAAGAGGTACCAAAATGGAACCTCCTGAGCCACTGCAATCACCACATGCACTTCCACAGTGTGGAATCAAAGAAATACAGAATAGCTGAGGTCGGAAGGACCTGTAGAGCTCCTCCAGCTCCATCCTTGCCACGGGCAGGGACACCTCCCACTGTCCCAGGCTGTCCAAGCCCTGTCCAGCCTGATTTGGAACAATTCTGCTTCTCTGGGCAACCTATGCCAGTGCCTCACCACTCTCACATGAACAGTTCCTTCCCAATATCTACCTCAAATTTTGCCTCTTTTCAGTGTGAAGCCATTCTCCCACCACTACAATACATCAAAGCCCATTTTCCTGAAAGTCAGTTCAGTTCTGCTTCCTGATTTGGGGCTGAATAACTTAAAACAAGGAGGAACTTTACTCTTTCAAGGCATGCTCAACAGGATCACGCCAAAGGGCCCAGCCCTGTCATCATCCTCATCCTGTGACCACTCTGCATCATGTGGCTGCTCTTCTCTCACCATTCAGAAATGAGCTAGAAATCATAGGGGGACCTTAAAAATCCCCTCAGCTCCCAAGGAATCCACCACCTTCCCCTTCCCTTCTTCAAAGTAATATTTGCTATCCAATACATTGTTCATTGAAGTGTCCAATACATTGTTCATTAAAAGTATCCAATACATTGTTCTTTAAAAGTATCCAATACATTGTTCATTGAAAGTGTCCAATACATCGTTCATTAAAAGTATCCAATACAATCGTTCATCAAAAGTATCAAATACATTGTTCTTTAAAAGTATCCAGATTTCTCTCTGGCTGAGGCTTCAGAGTAAGCATTCCCAAACCTCTCCTGGCACGAGTGATTTCAAACCCATTCACATATGCAGGAATTTTTCTTGTGGGTAAGTTTATACCTCCAAATTACGAAAAACGATTTAAAGAGAACCACAGCAATATCGTGATTCCGTGAGCAACCTGGTTTAGTGGGAGGTGTTCCTGCCCAGTGAGTGAGCTGCACTTCTTGTCAGCAGATCAAATGCAGCTCTCTCACATCCCCAGGTCCTGCTAAAGTCCCCTGGGCAGTAACTTGTCCTTATGCTTCTCCCTGCTGTAGGGCAAGTAAAGCAAGGAAGCCGGGCAAGTGCCCACCTCCGCTTAAAAGTGAATGGGAAATCTGGGCAAACAGGATTTTCATGGCAGGAGCACCTAAGGTAGCCCTCTGGTGATGAATCAGAATATCTAGAGTTGGGGAGACCCACAAGGAAGATGGAAGTCCAGCTCCAGAACCACCAGCGGATTCCAAACACCTCTGAAGGCAAAGACCTGTTTAGTGGCAATGAAGCTGAAGGTGAGCAGGGGCAAGGTGTTGGATGCTTTCAGGTTAAAAGCAACCTGGGAAGGTGTTTACTGCACATTATACAGAAATACTGGAGCATGAAGCTTCCATCTCGTTTAAGGATTCTCAGTTTCTTCCCTTGGAGCAGGAAGTGAATCCCAGCATTTAGCCTCTCTCCTTCCAAAAGAGCATCATCACATCCCACGCAGCTCAGTCCCCCCAGGAGACTTTGCCGAGAGCATCACGGTCTGCTCTCCCCCTTCCTCTCCCTCTTACGAGACAAACCTGCAGCCCCAGTCTTCACCTAGAGCAGGCCAACACCCACTTGCCAAAACAACCCCGCGCTTGAAACTAATTAGAAGGTGCTGAGAGCAGAGCAGGGGGTGGGAAGAACTCCCACAGCCTGAAGCACCACCCGTGGTAACCTTGTAATTAAATTATCTTTAATCACTGAGTTTTGGGGGGAGTTACGCATCAGTTCCGAACTCGCAGAATGATCTGCACACACCATGCTGAGCCTGGTGATCAGGAGAAAAGCTGGTTTTTTTCATCTCATTTGGGAAGCCCCAATTTGTCATTGTGGAAGGTCTGACTTCCTTCACTCTGCATGATAACGATCAGAAATCCAAAAGAGGATTTTTTTGCCTTTTTAGGATATTCTTAAGTAATAACTTCTGTCAAAGAACCACATCTGCACCATCTGCTGACTACACAGGTGGTGGATTGTTTTCCATAATCACTTCTGAGCTGGGAAAGATCTGCAGCATGCAATGCCTGGACATAAATTATTCCTTGGAGAAGAGCTCCAATGTTCTTTGCAAATCCTGTATTTTCACAATCATCTTGTGCGTACAGAGCCCTAACTGTTGGAAATGTTCTGAAAGACCATAAAGGAGTCAGTCCCTCCATCTCCACCCTCCTAAAACCAGAATTCCAGGTTCTGCAGTTCTGCTGCTGGAACGTGATTACCTCACATAATGATGGCAGCAGCATCTAAATGCCACGGGCTGCTCTGCTCTTACTGGATAAAGAACAGCCCAAAGGGCTGGTCTGGGTCACCCCAAACTCAGAGGCCACAGACATGCAGAAGGATTGTTACTGACACCTCATGGATGCAGACCAATCTCGATTAGAGAGCTCTCCTACAGCTGACGAAGAACACCAGACACATTTCTAGGAGGACGTAAGGCTGTTGTTTCATTTTTAAAAAGCCAAGCAGTGATGCTATCCTCAGGTACACCTGATCTGAGCTCAGGGGCTTTCCACATACACAGTGGGATGGTGCAACGTTTCTCAAGGAAATAAAAATTTAAAAAATCACCACAAAGCAAGCAGGAACGGTGAGATCATGTTACCTGGTGCGCAGCAGTGACTCGGCCTGCAGCTCCGTTCGTGCCAGTGGCTCAGGAGTTACACGGAGCACACGCAGCAATAAATTGTGCTGGAACTCCATAAGGGAGGCACGGGACCCTGGGGACGAGCTCCTCACCACAGCCAGCAGCAAGCCACGCTTTTACAAAACGGCTCCACACCCCACGAGGCCCCAGCGATTAATTCCAGCAGTATTCCCCCTTTTGCTTTATTTTTTTTCACTCCTCACATAGCATCTCTCTGGAAAACTCTAAAGGAAGAGCCCCTGTGACACCCAGAGCAAGGGGCGCTGCCGTGCTGAGCCCCAGCCGGCAGGTTGGAGGCATCCCTGACAAAAACCCGTCTGGAAAACGCCCCGGTGCTACAAAGCAGCCCTGAACCCTCGACACACCAGAGGTTTGACGGGGACCCTTCCCTGAGAGCAGCACACAAGTCCCAGAGCCGTGGGTAGCAGCGCTGGGGGTTTTCCTAACTTCCCCAGGCAGGGGGAATGCCCGAGCCTGGTTATCAGAATAACCCCCAGCTCTTCTGAACAGCCACGAGCCCGACGCCGACACCCCCAAAACAACGCGGGTTAGGCTGAAAAAGTCTACAAACTACCCTCGTTTTTTTCACTTGCTTGTAAATAATCATCGCGGAAGTGATTTGGAAAGCCGTAACTGTGCCAAGGACATTTCTGGAACGAAGCTCTCCCCGCTAAAAGTCTCGCCCCGAACACGGAGCAGAGCCTCGTATAATGCCCTCGCCGTGCGGCTCCATTTGCTTCCGATCACAAAACGTGGCTGTACAGTTTTAATTAAAAACACTTCTAAAAACCCCGGGTGCATTAAAAGCACGTCACGGAGAAAAGCAAGCAAACAAAAAAGCAATAAGAAGCTCCGACCTTAGTATTTTTTTTTTTTCCGTTTAGAAACTTAAGCCCCTAAATCTCCTCGTTCCTTAAAAGTACGCAATTAGGGTTTGCTACAGAAATGCAAGAGTCACCTGCGCACAGCTAAGCTCAATGCCCGGCTCACTGCGGGGATCGCGGGTGTGTCCCCGTGCCAGAGCCCCCGTCCCCCTGCCAGAGCCCCCTGTCCCCCAGCTACAGCCCCCTGTACCCCTAGCTACAGCCCCTGTCCCCCTGTCAGAGCCCCCAACCCCCTGCCAGAGCCCCCCCTGTCCCCTGCTAGAGCCCCCATCCCCCTGCCAGAGCCCCTATACCCTTGCTAGAGCCCCTGTCCACCTGCTAGAGTCCCCCGGCCCCATGCCAGAGTCCCTGTCCCCCTCCCAAAGCTCCTGTCCCGCTGCCACAGCCCCCTATCCCCCTCCTACAGCCCCTGACCCCCTGCCAGAGCCCCCTGTCCCCCTGCTACAGCCCCTGTCCCCCTGCCAGAGCCCCCTGTCCCCCTGTCCCCCTGCTACAGCCCCCTGTTCCCCTACCACAGCCCCTGTCCCCCTGCTACAGCCCCCTGTTCCCCTACCACAGCCCCCTGTCCCCCTGCCAGAGACCCTTTGTCCCCTGCCAGAGTCCCTATCCCCCTCCTAGAGTCCCCTATCCCCCTCCTACAGCCCGTGTCCCCCTGCCCGATCCCCCTGTCCCCCCTGCTACAGCCTCCTGTCCCCCTGCCAGAGCCCTCTGTCCCCCCGTCAGAGTCCCCTGTCCCTAGAACAGAGCCCCCTGTGCCCTGCCAGAGTCCCCTATCCCCCTGCTACAGCCTCCTGTCCGCCTGCCAAAGTCCCCTGTCCCTCTGCCAGAGGAACTTGTCCCCCTGCCCGAGCCCCCTGTGCCCTGCCAGAGCCCCTCATCCCCCCGTCCCCCCGTCCCCTCGTCCCGGGCAGCCCGCGGTACCCAGAAGGCGAGGCTCAGCAGCAGCAGCACGGTTTTGGAGGTGATGACTCCGCAGTCCATGTCGCAGCTCTGGGGCCGTGTCCCCGCACCGGACCTGGTTCCGCGCGTGGCCGCCCCCGGCCCGCCCCGGCCCGGCCCTGCCCACCCACGGGACGCGTTTCACCGCGGCCGAACAGGCAGATTTCCAAACAGGGGTGGGGAGTGCCGAGAACAAATGGCAAAGCAAATTATTGTGGAGCTCAGAGCGGTTTGGAATTTTTTTTTTTTTTTCTTCAGAACTTCTGCAACTTTCGGGCGAAGTTACACTCAGCCCCGTGAGAAGCTCTCACTGCAGCACAAAGGTTTACATCAGATTTGCCTTGCAGGATTGCTAAACCCACAGCTATTTCCCTTTCATCCAGCCTGTTTTGGTCTGTATGAAGCCAGTCTTCTTAATCACATGCTCCATGAACAGCAGGAATATGTGGATCAGAGGTGGGAATATGTGGATCCCTGCTGGGTTACTGGACTCGATGCCCTGGGCTGAGCCCCCAGCGTGGGCAGAGGGCAGGGGGGATTCTGCCCCTGTGCCCCTGTGCTCAGGTGAGACCCCACCTGCAGAGCTGCCTCCAGCCCTGGGCTCCAGCAGCACAAGGACGTGGAGCTGCTGCAGCCAGAGCAGAGGAGGCACGGAGATGCTGCAGGGCTGGAGCCCCTCTGCTCTGGAGCCAGGCTGGCAGAGCTGGGGGTGCTCAGCTGCACCAGAGAAGCTCCAGGGAGAGCTCAGAGCCCCTGCCAGGGCCTGAAGGGGCTCCAGGAGAGCTGCACAGGGACTGGGGACAAGGCATGCAGGGACAGGACACAGGCAATGGCTCCCAGTGCCAGAGGGCAGGGCTGGATGGGATATTGGGAAGGAATTGCTGGTGGGAGGGTGGGCAGGCCCTGGCACAGGGTGCCCAGAGCAGCTGGGGCTGCCCCTGGATCCCTGGCAGTGCCCAAGGCCAGGCTGGATGGGAATTGGAGCAGCCTGGGACAGTGGAAGGTGTCCCTGCTA
The DNA here is from genome assembly GCF_029582105.1 of Oenanthe melanoleuca. NCBI lineage: Eukaryota > Metazoa > Chordata > Aves > Passeriformes > Muscicapidae > Oenanthe > Oenanthe melanoleuca. The sequence goes on along the minus strand of NC_079362.1, from coordinate 75,826,013 downwards.
ATGGCAGGAATAGAACCAAATGGTGTTTAAGGTTCCTTTCAACCAAACCTTTCTGTGATTCTGTGACTCCACAGCACAGGTTTGGACACTCAGCAGTACATCCCAACTGCTGGAATGTGAGGCTGAGCAGCTACAGGGAGAGGTTTTGGAATTCAGTGGCTGCAGAGGGCTGCAAATGTCACTTTATTTCCATCAGCCAAGCCTCGTGCTTTTACAAACAAGCTGGAGGTGCAGGACTGGCAGCCAGGGGTTTGTTTTGCAGGGAAGACCTTTGGCAGCCTGAACTGAGCTGAACCCACCCTCGGCAGGGCTGCAGGATGCAGTGAGAACGAGTTTCCTGCCATTGCCCCTTCCTGGTGAAAATTGCTGTGATGCAGCTTCTTCTGGGGGGAGATGGATTTTGGAGGGGACGTGCTGAACCAGCTCTCCAGCAGGAAGCCAGGAAAGGGAGGTTATGAATATAAGGGCAGCAGACTGTCTGTGCCAGCAGCTGAAAAGAGAAATCCCCATGCAGAAAGTGAGGTGAAGCTGATATCCAAAATTAAATTCCTTGGAAAGTAAAGATCAGCTCAAAGTCAGAATTTGAGGACTGCTTGCAGAGCTCCTCCTAACACCAAGCCTCTCTTTGCCATCATAATTTCTATTACAGCACTGAATATTAACAGAGTGTGTAATTGTGGAATATTTTTTAATAATAATTAAAAAAAAAATCAGCATTTTCACCTTTTTTTTTAAGTTTTGTAGGAATGATTGGTAACCTGGGGGAAATAGTTTGAAGGAAAAGAAAGAGAATAGTCTGACATTTGATTTAAAGTGAAATATAAAGGAATTAAAAAAAAAATCCCAAACTCAAAACCAACCAAAACATCAACCAAACTCCACCTTTCTTTAATATCCAAATATTGTTACCAAGTTTCTCACTTGTTAGTTCACTAGAACTTTTAAATTAGAAAAAAAAGAATGGTAATTTCACAGTGAGAATAAAAATAAGATCCTTAATAAAAATGTAACCACCTGTATACTGTTTGTTTCAGAACAAAGTGTTACTTAAAATCAATGGTGGCTGATTTTTTATTAAAGGTGATCTAGAAAGTAACTTGCCAGAAAAAAATGTGTCCATAGAGATGTATCCCAAACATCACAAGCAGCCCTGGTTATATTCTGCACTATTTCCTACCAAATTAATATTAACATCAGAAGATTCCTGTTGAACATGAGCATTTGAAACAGCAGTAAACTGGAATATTCAAGCTTTGGAAGGGAGAAAATTCCCTTTTTCGGGGGAAAAAAGGGAAATTAAAACTACCAACAGCCTCAGAGGAGGGTGTGTTTCCAGAGCTGCTGCCTGCCATATATCTCTTGCCCTGGGTAAATTGGCTGGATTTGCTGAATTTCAGTCTGAGATCAGTTTAGGAAACATGGTGTAAAAACAACAGGTTCCCCTCTGATTTATTTATTGCATGCTCAGCAGCGTGGCTCAATTGTTTGTACTGCAAGCTGTAACATGATAGGAAAAGAATCTTTACATTTCCCCTTATCCACCAGACAACCTCAACGTAAAGATAAAATCCCTTTCTGCACGTGAGACCACACATCTTTCCAGAACCCATTCTCTCCTGCAGTTTAGTTTTTCTGGAAATGCCTGGAAGCAGAGTGTGTTCCCCAAGGGCTGTAATGGAGAGGGACCACAGCTCTCTGCCTTCCCCTGCAGCTTAGTTTTTCTGGAAATGTCTGGAAGCACAGCATGTTTCCCAAGAGCTGTAACAGAGAGGGACCACAGCTCTCTGCCTTCCCCTGCAGTGCCGTGGCCCTGCTGATTCATTCCTAGTTTGTATTCATCCAGTTCTTCCAGAGGAGGTGCTTCCAAGCCAGCTGTTCCTTCCCCAACCACTTCTCCTGATTACTCCTGTCCAGGTGTGCAACCCTGTGTCATGGAATCCAGGATGGTTTGGCTGGGAGGGATTTAAACCTCATCCAGTGCCACCCCTGCCATGGCAGGGACACCTTCCACTGTCCCAGGCTGCTCCAATTCCCATCCAGCCTGGCCTTGGGCACTGCCAGGGATGCAGGGGCAGCCACAGCTGCTCTGGGCACCCTGTGCCAGGGCCTGCCCACCCTCCCACCAGCAATTCCTTCCCAATATCCCATCCAGCCCTGCCCTCTGGCACTGGGAGCCATTGCCTGTGTCCTGTCCCTGCATGCCTTGTCCTTTCTACATCACGTCTGATTTTTCAGCCCTTCCTTCCAAATCCTCAAGTTCTCTTGGAAAGTCTATTTCTGTTGCAGGCCTTCTCCTTAACACCTCCATGTGCTCTCCACATGAAAAGTTCTCTGTTCTCTTCTCCAGGTTATTACTGAAATTTAAACTCACAGGAGGTGGGACAGTAACCCAGGTGACACCAAGGCACAGGTGGGGGATCCAGGGTTGTTCTGCACAGGCCATGGGGATGAAGGTGCTGTGGGGCACAGGGAGGTGTTAGAAACCTTATCATATTAAATATGCTGCTTCTTTCTCCACAAGGTCGTTACCATCACAGAAGCAAATGTGATTAGCATGAAATCATTTGTCCTTGGCATATCTGTGTTGGAGAGTATTTGTTGTCATATTTTCTTCTCGCCTGCAAATGATTTCCCAGTTACTTATCCCATTGTCTCTTTGATGTTGCTAATCAGAAACTGAAGTTAACTGGCTTGTAAATTCTATTTTTTTTTTCTTCTCTCTTTGTTTCCCCCAGTCTGCCAGCACCTCACCTCTCTTCCAACAGCCCCACTGCAAATAGCTCTTAGATGGCTGGACTCACTTTTTAACTCTTCTGGGAAGAAGCCCAAAACACCAAGTTTATTTGAGAACCATCAGTTAATAAAACCTCTGTGTAACCTGCCCTTTCCTCATTCTCACACTCACTTTAGCCCTTTAACCCTGCTTTTTTTCGTGCCAGCTGCTGATTGTGCCCAACATTTTGGTATCCCCACTGCAATGAGGACAGAAAATAAGTCTCCCATGACTGGCACATGAGGATGACACAGAGCATCTTTATAATACATGACCTTATTTCTTGGAATCATTTAGTTCTGTTGAAAAGACTCATGTAAAAATAACAGGAAGGAAAATTTACAGTCAGCAGAGATTGCTTTCTAGCTAAAAAGAATAAAATAATCTTTTGACATCATAAGATTAGCACGTAGTCAAGTTTGAAAAAAATCAACTCAAATACTTTCAGTTCCTCTTTAAACACTCCAGCTGGGTTACACACTCAGTTCTTTTCTCAGGTGTGAAAAAAAGTGTGTTCTCAGGACAAATATTCACATTTTTGCAGCAGGAAAATTGTTCCTGCCTGGAGTTGAATAGGAAAGGAAGGACTGTGCATGGCTCTCCATCCCATGCCAGCAGAAGCTCAGCATTTCCATTTCCCTTCCCCTGGAGTGTTCATGTGAGGATCCATGTCACTAGAGTGGAGTTCTGACTTCTGCCACGGCTCAGCACTCTGCCCCAGCCCCGAGGCTGAGCCTGCAGGGAGCTGGAGCCTGGTGCTCTGCTGTGCTCCAGGACCCTGCTGGGAGGGGAATTTGGACCTCGCTGCTGATCTCAGCCCCTTGCTGAGCTGTGACCGAGAGCAGCCAGGCGGGACGTAGGAGCTGAAACCCCAAACGATGCCTGGTGAGCTTCTCTGTGATATCCCCTTCTGGTTACAAAGTACAGACAAAGCAGCTTGGAGGTGCACAGTCTTCCTGGTGAAACCTGGAGCACGCAGGGAGATGTTTCCTGAGATGGATCAGCTCTTGGGGCAGGGAGGTAGGGAAGGACAACACGCAGTTTTATAGAAATAAAACTGTAAAGTGGGCTTTACTCCATCCTAACCATGCTAAAATTATTCACCCCTCCCTCATACCATGTTCCTTTTTTGTGGTCACCCTTTGCTCTTTCAAGGCTGAGAGAAAGGAAGGAGAAAAATATCTTTTCTGCTCGCCCGTGGGTGTGGAGATAGGGAAGCAGCTGATCCTCCCTTCCTCCCACCCTCCCTCCCACCATTTGTCGGACGGCGCCTGGCTCAGATGTGGTCAGGGAAGGACTCTGATCTTTGCACTTCCACATCTGGACCACAGTGACCAAGCAGGATTCATGCAGGCAGCTGATACAGCCAGCCATGGCCAAACACAGACCTGTCCCATCAGCTGCCCCTTCATTCACTCAGAATGTTCCAGAGCTCTTTTCAGCCTGCAACTCAGAACTCTCAGTCCTCCTGCGAAGCTTAGAGTCAAATAAATATTAAGGACTACCTGAATTTTATGCTTGCATCTTGCTGCCATTTAATTCTATGGGGAGATGCATGGAGGCAACAGAAACGTGCTGTGTCACAGACAGGTGAAGGATGAATTAATGCTGCTCCAAGCTCCACCTTGAAACACCTGTGGAACTCTTAGGCTGCAGAACTTAGTGCCAGCACGAATTTAAATAATCACTGTGGTGAGAGATGAGACCCAAAATGTGAGGCTGCTCTCTTGGGGAAACTGCACAAGATACACAAAAATGTGTGTATGTTGGGGGCTCCAGGCATGAGAAGGACATAAGGGAAAGATTTATATTTAATTTTTATTTTATTTCTATTTTTAGAATACATTAGTAGAAGTTCTGAGCTCTGCTATTGATGCAAAGCTTGCCACTGTAGGCATATTTATGACTCTTCTGTTCCTGAGTCAGCCAGTCATGTGGATCTGAGCAAACAGGAAATCCCTCACAAAAAAAAAAAAAAAAAAAAAAAAAAAAAAAAAAAAAAAAAAAAGAGAGAGAAAAAGAAAAAAAGGCATCAGAAAAAGTACCCAAAAGACACAAAAAGCCGAGTCATGGTTTTCCTAAGCAAGTACTTCAAAGACGGCTTGGAGGAAAATCACAAGAAAGTCTGGCTGGAGGAACTTGAGATGATGTGGAGTGTGACCAGTGAGGAAACCTCAGGGGGATTCAGAACCAGAGAGGAACTGGCAACTTCTGAAAGCCCTGGCCTGGGAAGCCAGGGGCATCTGCAGGACAGGACATTTGATCCTGCAGAGGGAAGGCACCTGGCGTGCCCATTCACTGCCTCATGTAGCCACCACAAACCCAAAGGGGGGAGGCAGCTATTTCAGGGAAAACTGTCTTTTATGAGGGGTGAGGATGACTTTGATCCCCTTAAATGGAGTTAATTTTCCTTCCAGAGGAAGAAATGGAAAGTTTCTTTTTTACAAAGAGGGAATTGTCCATCAGTTGATACCAATCATTTTCTCGTACTTCCTTGAAGAACAGAAAGGCCCTACTGTCCTTGCCAGATTTTCCCACTGCAGATTTTGTTCCTCAAAATAGGCTTTGGTTTGCTGAGTTGCTCCATCCATCAGCATGTGCTGTCCTTCTTCCACACCTTCCCAGCCCCTCTCTCCTGCCAGCAGGGCTTGGAGCACCCTGGGATAGTGCAAGGTGTCCCTGCTCATGGCAGGGGTGGAATGGGACTTTAAGGTCCCTTCCCACCCAAACCATTTTAGGATTCTGTGTTTCTATGAATATGTGAAGTTTGTGGGCCATTCCTTGGAGGTTTCAGGAAGGAGAATTCAATGCAGCCAATCCAGAACAGACCACATCCTATGGATATCCTATATCCCATATACATTCCCAGTGAGGAAAGCCAGTGACCTGGGTCCTCTTTGGCATCTAAGTTAAGGACAATCTGTTTTTCCATCAAACATTAATGTAAAATAAATTCAAAGTCACAAGCTACCTGCAATGTCTTTGGAATGAACCCGGTTCTTTCAGGAGGAATTGTTCTCAGAGCTGGTGGAGGGACTTCACTGAAGAATGAGGGCTTTAGAGAATCCACACATTCCTGTTTATTTTCGGATTTCAAACAGATGGCAGTACTGCACATTTTTACACTGTCTATTACATATAAAATTGATCATGGGTTTTGCCTAGATCTTAAGACTAAGACATTTCCCATTAAACACAACATAAAATACCAGGCAAAACTATAAAATACCAAGAAATTCAGCCCTCCTTCTACTCAAATACAAGTTTTCAGGGGGAAAGTGATGTGCAGTTGTTTCCCTTTCACAAACATTTCAGAGACTAAGTCACAATAGCATGACTGCATCAAGGCTCTACTGAAATAAACTCAAAAAATTCCATTCCAAGTACTACCGTGGTGATATAACATATACATGTAACACAGTGTTTAAATCCTGTGCATCAAACTGCTGTGTTTGACTGTGCAAGGATCCCATCATTGACACCAGAAGTAATTGCACTGGGTTTTAATTGGATGAGAACAAGATTTACAGCCAGGTTAAACATTGACCTTTCTTCCCCAGGATCATTGTTTTCCAACTTGTTATCAGCCAAGCTAATGTGATTATGTGCAAGAAAGCAAAGTTCTTGGCAGTGTGTGTGTGTGTGTGTGTCCCAGAGCTTCAAAGCCTCAGCAGCAGCTTTTTCCTGTGCCTCCTTTGAGGGCAATGAGCTTGAAGCAATCACTGATGCACAGCCAATGTTTTGGTTCCCGTTTTCCTCCAGCCCAGGTAGGTCTGGAGCCTGGCATCAGCAGGATGTGCTGCAGGAGGTCTCTGTGACAGTCCTGACCTGGGAGCTGCGGGTTCACACTGCTCCATCACCTGCGGGCACAGGGAACACATTGTAGCCATTAAATCCATTTCACAGAGTCACAGAAGGGTTTGGGTTGGGAGGGACCTTAAAGCCCAACGAGGTTCACTTTCCTGGTGTATTTTAAAAGGTTTAATAAAAGACAGTAAGAGACAAACAATACAGCAAAAGGTTATAACAGCAGGTGTTTGGCTTTCAGCCAAGAGCACACCTGGTGCTTTGGAGACATCCCTTAGATTCATCAGTCCGTTACATATTCATAGACCCATCACACATTTTCAAATTTTTTCTACGAACTATTTTCCATATTCCAAGAACTATTTTGCACGGCCACTCCTTGAGTCCACCTTTTTAGACCATGCATGTTTCTTGGCTGTGGTATTAATTGACTTTTCTTATTAGTCTTAATTCGGGCTGTATCTTCAATTTCTGCAGATGGTCGGTGCTGGTAGCTGGTGTGTCAGTAGCAGCATCTTCACTGGGTGTTATCCAACCAAGCAGGCAGTTCACTCACCACAAGCACACTTTATCAGCTTATCCTACTCCTAAAGAAATTATATATTAAAAACCCTTTTAACACCACACATATGGTACCTACCCTAATAATTGTGAAAAGCCAATACCATAATATGTATTTATAACACCATCCAGTCCCACCCCTGCCATGGCAGGGACACCTTCCACTGTCCCAGGCTGCTCCAATTCCCATCCAGCCTGGCCCTGGACACTGCCAGGGATGCAGGGGCAGCCACAGCTGCTCTGGGCACCCAGTGCCAGGGCCTGCCCACCCTCCCACCAGCAATTCCTTCCCAATATCCCATCCAGCCCTGCCCTCTGGCACTGGGAGCCATTGCCTGTGTCCTGTCCCTGCATGCCTTGTCCCCAGTCCCTGTGCAGCTCTCCTGGAGCCCCTTCAGGCCCTGGCAGGGGCTCTGAGCTCTCCCTGGAGCTTCTCTTGTGCAGCTGAGCACCCCCAGCTCTGCCAGCCTGGCTCCCTAAGATTAATTAATTAAATCCTTCCCATTCCTGTGCCAGCTGTCCCCACTGCTGTCCCAGCAGTGAGTTTGGAGTTACAGCTCCAGTGCTGAGTGCAGGGGCAGGCGTTGGATGACCTTGTTATAAATGAGAAACAAAGTCCTGATCTTCAGCAAAATTTAGATAGCTTTATTTTATATAGACAGAGCAATGCAGTACTGGGGAGTCCTGAGGGGTCACAGCCCACTCCACTCTCCATCCAACCCCGGTTTGCCTCTCCTTTTCATAGTATGGTTTTCTCGTAGTAATCAATAATAGTTATTATTTTGCTGTCATAATTCTGCCAGGTATGCAGTGGTGGTCAGCGGGATCGCTGGATGATGTGAAGTCTCTAGACAATTTGTCAATCCCACAGATAGCCATCTGCTCTTGGTAGATAAAGAACAGCAGAAGGTGGGAATCTGGTCTTAGTAGATAGGCTGTAATTGATTACACAAAGGCAGGAAATCTGACTTTGCACAATCTGTTGGGCTGTGGGAAAGTCTTGCTTTGCAAACTTACTTAGAAAACATAACATTCATAACAGAGGGATTTAAAACAGAATTATTTTAATAATATATTTCCCTTTATCTAGGTCCATGCCCCATCTAAGTATTCCAGTTTATACAAACTCCAAAACTTCTATGACTAACACGAATCTTTTATCAATTATCACAACCTGGAGGGTCCCTTCCAGCCGTGATGATCTCCTGACCTCGGGACAGCCCTCAGCTCCCCCACCATGCCATGACTACCCCTGTCAGGAAAATTAATCCACAAACACCAGAGGTTTAGGTCCAAAAAGGAGACTGAGGAGTCCTTTTTGCTTCATTCCAATAAATAGAGAGGCCATGGGGCATTGCCCTGGGATCTCTCAAATTTTTGGGGATGCAGCCTCCTTTTTATCCCAATTTCCCTCTCTCTTTCCCCCTTGCTGAGGTACTTGAGGGGCACAGACTTCCCAAACACCTGATACCTGAGATTCCCCTCTAATATATAACCTTTTAATTTTTAATTCTTGTAGAATTCATGGTTTTCCCCAATTGCTTCTTTCATCTTCCAATATCCAATTTCATTTATCAGCGAACCTACACTTTGTTTGTAAAGTTTTCCCATTCATCAATCAGTGGACACCATCCCATTTTTTCTTTTATATCTTAGTGCTAACCTTATTGTAATACATGAATATAATGTAATTTGTGTAAGAATTATACAGTAGTGTAGAATAAGCAATGTTTGTAGGAGCAAAATAATAAAGCTCAAAAGGAACCACAGACAGTAAGGACACAGATTGCTCGATTACATCATTGTAACATCCAAAAAAAGCAGGACAGCCCAAATTAACAACTTAATAGACCTAGCTGCAGCAGAGATGGCTCTGTCCAGGGGGACACCCAAGCAACCCTTGATTAAAGATAATCAACGCCTTGGGAAAATTATATCTGAATGCCCGATTTCCCTAAACTAAGATCGGCAAAATACATCTCAATGCCTTCCCAAAAGCCAGGACATGTGCTCGTCAGAATTCATCGTCTCCCAGGATATGGTTTTGTCCAGCTCAAGGCAGTGAAATAAAACTACATGAATATGCTGAACGATGAGAGAAGACAAAGATCTCCGCTCCGGGCAAGGAAACCTGTATAAAAACTGAACTAACTAAAGCGGGTTTGTGAGCATTGGGGGATCTGATGCGATAGAGATCAGATCACAGTGTGCTCACCCGGTGCCGACCCCGGGCTCGGCTCTGTACCCTAGTTTTGATTGTGGCTATCGAGGACCGTCTTTCGGACGCAAAATAAATATCGCTTATTTTAAACATATTTAATTCGGCTTGATCTCGTTTTTATCTATAACACTTATATACCAGCAGATCCGCAGCTTGTTTGTAAAGACAATTGAGACATTCCCCTCACCCCTCATCATCCCCTCAGTGCCATGGCCGCCCCTCAGCCCCCAGCCGAGCCATGACCGCCCCTCAGCGCCATGACCGCCCCTCATCATCCCCTCAGTGCCATGACCGCCCCTCATCTCCCCCTCAGTGCCATGACCGCCCCTCAGCGCCATGACCGCCCCTCATCTCCCTCTCAGTGCCATGACCGCCCCTCATCATCCCCTCAGTGCCATGACCGCCCCTCAGCGCCATGACCGCCCCTCATCATCCCCTCAGTGCCATGACCGCCCCTCAGCGCCATGACCGCCCCTCATCATCCCCTCAGTGCTATGACCGCCCCTCAGCGCCCCTGCCGTGCCAGGACAGCCCTCAGCGCCCCCGCCGCGCCATGACCGCCTGCCCCTCAGCGCCATGACCGCCCGCCCCTCAGCGCCCCCGCCATCCCATGACCGCCACTCAGCGCAATGACCGCCCCTCAACGCCCCCGCCGTGCCATGACCGCCGCTCAGTGCAATGACCGCCCCTCAGCGCCCTCGCATAGCCATGACCGCCCCTCAGCGCCATGACCGCCCCTCAGTGCAATGACCGCCCCTTATCTCCACTGCCATGCCATGACCGCCCCTCGTCGCCCCCGCCATGCCATGACCGCCCCTCAAGCGCCATGACCGCCCCTCAGCATCCCCGCCGTGCCAGGACCGCCCTCAGCGTCCCCGCCATGCCATGACTGCCCCTCAGCGCCATGACCGCCCCTCATCGCCCCCGCCGTGCCATGACCGCCCCTCATCATCCCCTCAGTGCCATGACCGCCCCTCATCATCCCCTCAGTGCCATGACCGCCCCTCAGCACCATGACCGCCCCTCATCATCCCCTCAGTGCCATGACCGCCCCTCAGCGCCATGACCGCCCCTCATCATCCCCTCAGTGCCATGACCGCCCCTCAGCGCCCCCGCCGCGCCATGACCGCCGCTCAGCGCCATGACCGCCCCTAAGCGCCCCCGCCGTGCCATGACCGCCGCTCAGTGCAATGACCGCCCCTCAGCGCCATGACCGCCCCTCAGCGCCCCCGCCGTGCCATGACGGCCCCTCAGCGCCATGACCGCCCCTCATCGCCCCCGCCATGCCGTGACCGCCCCTCAGCGCCATGACCGCCCCTCATCGCCATGACCGCCCCTCATCGCCCCCGCCGTGCCATGACCGCCTCTCAGTGCCATGACCGCCCCTCAGCGCCATGACCGCCCCTCAGCGTCCCCGCCGTGCCATGATCGCCCCTCAGCGCCCCCGCTGTGCCATGACCGCCCCTCAGTGCAATGACCGCCCCTTATCTCCAGTGCCGTGCCATGACCGCCCCTCAGCGCCCTCGCTGTGCCATGACCGCCCCTCAGCGTCCCCGCCGTGCCATGACCGCCCCTCGTCGCCCCCGCCATGCCATGACCGCCCCTCAAGCGCCATGACCGCCCCTCAGCATCCCCGCCGTGCCAGGACCGCCCTCAGCGTCCCCGCCATGCCATGACCGCCCCTCAGCGCCATCACCGCCCCTCAGCGCCATGACCGCCCCCGCCGTGCCATGACCGCCTTTTAGTGCCATGACCGCCCCTCAGCGCCTCCGCCGTGCCATGACCGTCTTTCAGTGTCATGATCGCCCCTCAGCGCCCCCGCCGTGGCAGGACAGCCCTCAGCGCCCCCGCCGCCATGATGCCACTTCCGTCCCGCGCGCGTCCCCTCAGCAACGGCGGCACCTCCACCCGCCATGGCGGCGCGGCCCCCGGCCCGTCCCCCGGCCCGTCCCCAGCCCCCTCGCTGTTCTCACACCCAGAGACGCCGGGAATTCACCGGCTGCGCGCCGTACGATGTGGCGCTGGTGAGGGGGCCACGCCGGGGCTGCTCCGCTCCGGGGAGCTGAGGGGACGTGGGGGTCGGCGCCCCACAGCGGGGCCGGCTGGTGGGGGGGACCCTCTGGGAACAGCCGGGAGGGGTCCCGGGGTGCCTGGCATTGTGTTTGGGCGTTCTGAAGAGCCTGGTGCTGTGTTTGGGGTCCTGGAATGCCCGGTGCTGTGTTCGGGAGTCCTGAGGAGCCCAGTGGTGTATGAGGGGTCTTGAGGAGCCTGGTGCTGTGTGAATTGTCCAGTGGTGCCCGGTGCTGTGTTTGATAGCCCCAGGGTGCCCGGTGCTGTGTTTGGGGTCCAGGAGAGCCTGGTGATGTGTGAGGGATCCCTGGAAGCCCAGTGCTGTGTTTGAAGGTCCTGAGGAGCCTGGTGATATTTTTGAGGTCCCAGGAGCCCGGTGCTGTGTTTGGGTGTCCTGGGATGCCCGGTGCTGTATTTAGGTGTCATGAGGAGCCCGGTGCTGTGTTGGGTCCTGGAGTGCCCGGTGCTGTGTTTGGGTGTCCTGAGGATCCTGGTGATATTTTTGGGGTCCCAGGAAGCCCAGAGCTGTGTTTGAAGATCCTGAGGAGCCGGTGCTGTGTTTGGGTGTCCTAAGGAGCTCAGTGCTGTGTTTGGGGTCCTGGGGTGCCCGGTGCTGTGTTTGGGGTCCTGAGGAGCCCACAGCCGTGTGGATGAGGATGTAGGCAGGGCTTGTCTAATTTAAGAAGAATTTCTTCACAGAAAGAACAAGCAGGCCTTGGAAGGGGCTGCCCAGGGAGGTTTGGAGTGCCCATCCATCCCTGGAGGTGCCCAAGGAAGGACTGGATGTGGCACTGGGTGCTCTGGGTTGTGTGACAAGGTGGGGATCGGGCACAGCTTGGACTTGATGATCTTGGAGTTCTTTTCCAGCCTCAGTAGTTCCGTGACTATCCCGTAATTACAGTGAACTCATCATTTGGTATTAGGTACTTGCAGCACAGTCATGAATTCAACTGAAAAAAATGCAGGCTAATACTTAGTATTTTCATCCATGAATGGTTTGGGCTGGAAGGGAACCTTAAAGCTCATCTAGTCTCACCCCCTGCCATGAGCAGGGACATCTTCTTCTATCCCAGCCCTGTCCAGCCTGGCCTTGGACCCTTCTAGGGATCCAGGGGCAGCCACAACTTCTCTTGGGAAACTTGTGCCAGGGCCTCATGACCCTCACAAAGAAGAATTCCTTTCAGAATCTAGCTTAAATTTTCCCTCTTTCACTTTGTATCCATTACTCCTTGTCCTGTCACTACGGTTCCTGATAGAGTCCCTCTCTGGATTCACTGTGGGCCCCTTCCCATCCTGAAAGGGTGCTGTGAGGTCTCCACGCTTTCTGCATTTCCTTTCTCTCGCAGATAGCCAAGCCCTCCAAGAGGAACCTCAGGGAAGAGGCGATTTGGGCGGAGAGAGTGCGGGAGGAGGCGCAGCGCGAGCAGGAGCGTGACCTGCGGGTGTTCCTCCACTACCGCAACGTCCGCGACTGGCACAAGGGCGGCGAGGACAAATGGATACACCGCACTGTCGAGAGGAAGGTCCAGGAAACCGTGCAGCAGTACCTGCAGGAGATCGATGTGAGAAGGCAGAGGTAGCCGACCAGCAGCCAGGGCAGCCCCCCTGCTGTTTTCAGTGTGTGCTCCGAGGGCACAGTGATGTGTGTTTAAACACAGTAAGCAGTGTAGCATTTGGAGCTTCCTGTCTGCCACAGAGAGGGGTAGAAGCAGTAGTGTAGCACTTTAGTAGTGTGATTTTTAAAGAGAATGAAGAGTATCTTGATATAATCATAAAATGATGGAATGGTTTGGGTTAGAAGGGACCTTAAAGCTCATCTCGTTCCAAGCCCCCTGGAAGGAACACCTCCCACCAGACCATGTTGCTCCAAGCCTTGTCCTACCTGGTGTAGAACACTTTCAGAGATAGGGCACAGAATCATCACAGAATCAATCTGGTGTGGTTTGGGCTGGATGGGATCATCTAGTTCCACTCACCCTGCCATGGACATTCACATCTTCTCTTGGTAGCAAAGTGTCAGAAATTGTCTCAGTTCAGTTTCACTGAGGGTTTTGTTGCAAGCTCTTGGCGCTGATGTTTAGGTCATACAAATAATGCTTTGCAGTACAGTCAGCTGAAAAAAAGTTTTCCAGAAGCCTTCAAAAAATATTAAAGGTGAAGCACATTGCTGCCATGTAAAGAACAGAAATGTGCTGTACTTATCTTTGGAAAAAAAATATGATTTAATTTCTCAGTTACTCTTTCATGTCAAGTGACTTTGTCACTGTGCAAGTTAGTTTGGTGTCTGGTCTAATGTGACTTCACGGGAATTGTTATACCAGGGGAATCCACAGAACCACTGGGGTTAGAAGGAACCCCCTGATCTGGTCCAACCCTAGAGCACCTAGAGCAGCGTGTCCAGGAGTGTGTGTCCATTTGGGTTTTGCTTGTCTCTAAACATGGAGACTGAATCACCCCTGTGGGCAACCTGTCCAATATCTGACCACATTCACAGTAAAAAGAAAACAAAATGTTTTCTTCTGTTCATTTGGAATTTCACGTGGTTTAATTTGTGCCCACTTGTCCTGTCACTGGGCACTGCTGAGGAGTATGTGTCTGTCTTTTCTACATTCCCTCCCTTCAGGAGTTTATGTACATTGACATCCCTCTGCACCTTCTCCAGGTGCAGTCCCAGCTCTCTCAGAGGAGAAGGAGCTTCAGGAGAGATTCTCCCTCTGGGAGAGATGCTGCAGTCCCTCAGTGTCCCTGCACCAAGGCTGTGTCCTTGTGGTGCTGCAGAGCCCAGAGCTGGAGCCAGCACTCGGGGTGGGGTCTCAGCGTTGCCCAGAGGAAGGATGCCCTCCCTGCACCTGTTACCGTGCTCCTCCTCCCGCAGCCCAAGCTGCCGATGGCTTTCTTTGCCACAAGGGTGCATCACTGGCTTGTGCTCAGCGTGTCTGTCCGCACCCCCAGGTCCCTTTCTGCTGAGACACTGTGGCATTTGGGCTGAAATCCATGATTTCTGAGTTCTGAAGCCTCAGGTTTCTCACTGCTGAGACTAATAGAGGAGTAAATGATAGTGTGTTTAAAAACTGCCTATTTGACATAGTTTTCTCATCAAAGATGAGAAATGAAGTGTTTTGTGGAGTGATGCTAAAATAACAAGAGGTCATTTAAAAGAAGATGCAATTATGGATGCATAGAGAAGGGAGAGTATCAGGAAAATGTTCTTCCCCCAGAGAGCTGTGGGGCACTGACCCAGCTCCCCGAGGCTGCCAGAGCTCCAGGAGAGTTTGGACACTGCTCCCAGGGATGTTGGGGTGCCTGTGCAGGGACAGGAGCTGCACTGGATGATCCTGGTGGGTTCCTTCCAGCTTAGGATATTTTGTAGGTATTCAGGATATTCTATGCTGAAGGATAACAATAATACAAAATTTAATTGTTACCAGCTGGTGACAAATGTAGTCTGAGAATTAGAATAATTTGATGAATGGGAAACTGAAGTTATAAAGCATCTTTGAAAGTAGGTTTGTAAGATCAGGAGTTTAAACTGTGCCTAGACAGAATCACTCATGCTGTGCTGTAAGATTCCCTTAAAGGAATGATCCCCGAGTTAAAATTTGATGTTCAGTTCTCTGCCATTTGCAAGAGGTGTTGAAAGTATCCCAGTACCCACTTTGTGTTAATAACAAATAAGCTAAAACCTTGTCCTTCAACAGACGGATTGATTTAGCCTTTATTCAAATGTTTTCATTACAGGCTTCGTGACTTTCTGGAGGCAGAGGAAAATAGGCACTTTGCTGAGATGGAGGCACTTGATGAAGAAAAGGCACTGGACAGAGAAGTAGAGATGAAAGAACAAGCAAAATTACTGAGGGAGAAGAGGGAGCAAGAAAGACTTCGAGTGGTGGCTGAAAAACGAGATCAACAGTTTAGGTATTGCCATAAAAATATAAAAGGGAGTTATAAAAATTATATTTTAAAAGAGAATTTGCCGAAGTAAATATATAGGGACAATTTAAAAAGAAGGTGGCAATAATAAACTGAGGAAGGAAAGGTGAAAGTGATTAAAACAAGTATGACTGAAAGAATCAAAGTAGTTAATTCTTGCAAGTGTAGTGTGTCCTCCTTGTCCCCCATGAGCACTCCTGCGTTTCCACCCTCCAAGTCAACCCTTTTTGTAATTCCAGCTATATTTTTAATTTTGTACTTCCAGCTATATACTATTGGAGTGAACAGGGTGCATGGAAGGTTAATTTGGCCTAAATCACATATACTAAATTAATTAATACTAACTTGTTACTAAGCTAATACGTCAAAGATTCCCAAAATGTTGATTGTCCAAAAAGACAGTATTTTAATTTATTTCATACTTTTCAAGAACAGCAGCTGCAGCTAAGGTTTTAATGCAGCCTGAAGTTCTGTGCCAAGTCTTCCTTACTGAAAGCAGTAGCTTGCAAGTGCTCACTAGGATCTAAGGCCTTGGCATGAAATCTGCCTTGTCCCAGTCTTGGAAATCTGGTTTCTCAAGGGAGGGATGAAAGAAATAATAATGTTATTTAACTGTGATAATGTGAAGTGTCTTTCCCAGTCTCCCACAGTACCGTGAAATCTACAGCACCTGCTTCTCAGTGTGCACAGGCTGGGGATAAAAATCAACATTCGCTCTTGCTTGTGCATAAACTTTAATTAAACTAATTCCATAGGTATTATATATATTGCAGGCAGGTAAATGTTTGTTTAAATGTGGGGTTTATTGACTTAGACAGGTGTTATAAGTGCATGTACCACCTAACTTCACATGGTGGTTTGAAAATGTGGCCATTGCCTTCTGCAGCTTCTGGTTTGTTCTCTATAACACAAAGTGGTTGAAACTCACTTTTAAAATAGTTTGGAGGGGTTGCCTTTCAGCTTGTGGCTTGTTTTACATACCAAGGAGATGTTAATGTGGACACCTAAAAGTAGGTGTCTAAGTGTCAGTATCTTTATGTTCCCTGGGAATCTGCATTCTTGCTCTATTTAAAACTTCACTGAAATCAGACAGTTACAGGAACCTAAAGTCAGTCTCAAACAGGCTTATCCTGCCCTGTCAGTTGAACTGCACCCCAGCCTCTACTGATTTTAATTAGGTTCTCATTGATCAGAGTGGGAATTTAGCACATATGCAGATTCCTGTTTAGATGTCTAATTTTAGACATTTTAATTGCAAAATGAATCTCACTACTGAACTGCATCATCTGGTGACACATACTTGAACTTTCATGCTGTAGTTGCCTGTTTTAATGTCTCAGGTTCTCTGTCTTCCCAGTGTAGCCCTGTTAATCTGTGGTTCACTCAGTCTCATGGGATTATTTCATCCTGTTATTATCCTTTTAGCTTTCCCACTCTGCTCTGGGATCTAAGCAATAGTCACACCGCACAGCATTCTGTTAAAAAGTGTTGCTGAAGCTTTACTGTTGGCATTCTGCTGGCTTCAGAGGAGTTAGAGGCTGTGAAACCACCTCTCTTCACAGCTGTTGTGAGTGGCAATCTTGGGGTATCTTTGCAAATGGATCTTCCTCCTACAGGGCAGAGCCCTTCTCTTTGATTGTCCTGATGTAATGGGAATACATTCCATGGTTAGTTCCTTTAGCTGTGTCCTGTTCTACTTTTAAATTAAGGTTTCTATAAAAGAACAGAACCAGCTGACGAAAGTTCTGTGACAAGGATGTGCTAGTTATATTTTAATCTTTGTTCTCTGTCCTTTTCCAGTGAAAAAGGAAGTCTCTGCTGTGGCAATTGATTCTGATTAGATTCTGATTCCTCAATCTGCATGTATTTGTCTTGTTTAAGTAGCCCCAGGTCTGTTTTATCCTGGCTGTTAGATGTTACTCTTCCTTCTAAACCATCCTGGTCCAGGCAGAGATCTGGGACCAGGATTTGCTGCTCAGGAAACCAGCACTTACTGAAAATCCACTCCAAAGCAGGAGTCTGTAATTGTGTCACAGCCTATCCTCAGGGGCAATGGCCTCCAACCCTCTGACTGTACCCTCCTAGCTGTAAAAACTGTTAGCATTCACCCCAATTTGTTTATTTATCAAATATATATATATATATATATGTATATATATATATGTGTGTGTGTGTGTGTGTGTGTATATGTATATGTATATGTATATGTATATGTATATGTATATGTATATGTATATGTATATGTGTGTGTGTATGTATATATATATATGTATATATGTATATATGTATATATGTATATATGTATATATATATATATGTATATATGTATATATGTATATATGTATATATGTATATATATAAAAAATATATATATGTATGTGTATATATATATATCTCCACTGTCCTGGTATATTGTGTACATTATAAACCATATACAAAAATGGAAATCAAAAAGGGCGAGGTAAAGATGAAAGAAATGCTATTTTTTACTTCTTAGTGTTATTTATCAATAGTACTAAACATATTATCTTCCTGCACAGCCCCCACTTTGGAGATCATTACTCCAGGGCACACCCCAGAGCCCAGGCAAATCAATCCAGTAGCAGGTGGATATACACATGATTCTCTGTTTCTCTTTGCCTGTGTATTTACAACTCTTTTGATTGTCTTTCTGAAACCTGATACAGACTTGTTTGTATTTCCTTTAATTTTCCAAGCAAGGTGCTCTGCTCTTTTGCAAGCATGGATTGTCAAATCTTGAGGTATAGGAACACCTAGACTCTCAGACATTATTCTAGAGCAATAAAGGCAGCATTTTTATAATTTTTACCGGTGGGCTGGTTACCGTGGCCTGAGGTGTAACAACTTCTCAGTAACAATGTTAACCAGGAGGAGCCCTTTGTTGCAAGGTGACAGAGGGACGAGGCTTTAACCATGGGAGTCCTGCTGGAATTCATTTTCAAGGAGGGCTACTCCTTGTCTGAGAAGAGACTCAGCCAGTGCTAGCCTGAGGCCATGTTCCTCATTGGTAACTTTAAAGAAAACTGCAATGTCTTGAAATTTGCATGAAACAAATATCACATCCTCTTTCTTGTGGTAACATCAGAAGCATCCGTGTGGGGAATGTTGTTATCCCAGCAACATCGTGCTGCAGTCATAAAGTGAATAAATAACTGGGAGGTTCTTTCTTTGGGAAGTAGCCACATTTAGGCACAGTTTTAATGTTAAGAAGCTTAGGATAGCAAAGTGAGGAAGAAAACCTGCCATCTGGGGGAGCAGATGTTTTTGTGTTGGTGTAAAAGCTGCTTTGAGGGAATTATATTGATGAAATCAAGCAATTACAGGGTTATTTTATATTAAAATTCTAACAATGCTGAACATAATTAACTTCTGCTCCCCGCTGGGAATTCAATAAATATCAGATTGGTTTATAATCACAGAAAAGAATAACTAGTTCTTTATTCCTTCAGTGCTAAGAGAACTTTGAACCCATTGTGTTAAGGTAATACAGTTATTGCTAGTGGTGTAAGATTTCAAATCTTAATAATGGCGTGTTTCCCTCACAACATTTGAGAAATATGTTTTTCGTAATACTAATTGGTGCTGTGGTCTTTAATCATCACTAACACCCACCCAGGAGATGAAAGATAGATTCCAGTGGTAAAATGTAAGGAAACCATCAATGACAGTGTGTGTTTGTTGACCTGCTGGGAGGGAGGGGCACGCCTTGGAATGTGCCATGGCTCATGGCATGCACATCCCTGTGCTGCTCTCTGCTTTTATTGCTGGGTTAAACAGTGCTCAGGAGGTTCCTGTCTTGTCCAAGAGGTAAAACAACCATCCCTTTTCACCAGCCTGCACTGAACTACAGCACCTTATCATGGATTGGTTTGGGTTGGAAGGGCTCCTCAAAGTCACCTTTATCATGGGCAGGGACACCTTCCACTGTCCCAGGCTGCTCCAATTCCCATCCAGCCTGGCCTTGGGCACTGCCAGGGATCCAGGGGCAGCCACAGCTGCTCTGGGCACCCTGTGCCAGGGCCTGCCCACCCTCCCACCAGCAATTCCTTCCCAATATCCCATCCAGCCCTGCCCTCTGGCACTGGGAGCCATTGCCTGTGTCCTGTCCCTGCATGCCTTGTCCCCAGTCCCTGTGCAGCTCTCCTGGAGCCCCTTCAGGCCCTGGCAGGGGCTCTGAGCTCTCCCTGGAGCTTCTCTTGTGCAGCTGAGCACCCCCAGCTCTGCCAGCCTGGCTCCAGAGCAGAGGGGCTCCAGCCCTGCAGCATCTCCGTGCCTCCTCTGCACTGGCTGCAGCAGCTCCACGTCCTTGTGCTGCTGGAGCCCAGGGCTGGAGGCAGCTCTGCAGGTGGGGTCTCACCTGAGCACAGGGGCACAGGGGCAGAATCCCCCCTGCCCTCTGCCCACGCTGGGGGCTCAGCCCAGGGCACGGGGGTTCAAGCTGGGGCAGGTCCAGCAAATACCTGATAAAAATTTCAGAATGGAAATGTTTCCATAGCAGTGCTGTCCCTTTCACTGTCTGTGTACAGTGCCCTTCACCTCTCAGCACAGGCTCCATGGCACTGTGTGCTTTAGCTGAGAGGATGAACAGAGAGATGCCCTTGTCCCCAGTGAAATGTGAGGCAGCAACTGTTGAATGCCAACAGGGAGAAAATGTGGTGAGACTTCTGCTCTGAAAATTAAATAAGTACCCTGATATGGAGATTGGTAATAGCATTGAGGTAGTTATATTTAATATTTTTGTTACACGGGATAGTCAGCTAAAGCTTGTGTAGTGTCATATTATCTCACATTGTGCAGGTAACTACTGCTGCCATGAAGTTTGGATTTGTTCATGATTCAGGCTATGGTATCTTCTGTGAATTCCTAAACACCTTTGCAATATTTTCTAGAAGATGGTTTCATTCAGTGTGAAATAGTGAGATATCCTTTTACTTCATAACATTTGCATCCTCAGAGCAGATCCTTCACACTTGCAGGTCTTCGTCTTTGCCAGTTTCACATTCTGATTTCATGAAAATCTATATCCTGTTTATGGAACAGAATTAAAATGCTTGCAGATTGTTCAAATTAAATAATGTTTGATGGCATATGTTGATCTCAATAGTGCTTTGTTTGCAAAAGTAAAAGCAGAATCTGCAATTAGTTCAGGGTTCTTCAACTGAAGATAAATAAATTACCTCTTTGTATGCAACTCAGTTGCAGAGAGTAAAGGAAAATTGAAAGCTGCATTACTTGTTTGACTTTCTACCTTCTCCAGGCTTTTATTGCAACTTGTCTGAATTATCCCACAGAACTTCACTTAAAAAATTAATAAATTCCTCCTGGTTCCTGCTCAACCGTGTAACCCACATTTCCACAGTCATAGTATTTTCTGAATATGAGTGAGCTTTCAGGTGACTTACAAACCTTTCTAAGTCTTCATTTGAATAGAGACCAACCTACATGTTTGAATAAGTGTAGCATGCATGTGTTTTATATGTTAATAAAAAGTATATATGCACACAACACCCCCATGTTCCAGCTCCATGTAGAGTATATTGTGTATATAATGTGTGGATGTAGTGTGTGTTCATTTACACTCATAGAATATTCCCAATTTGGAAGGGACCCAGCAGGATCATCCAGAAAGCACCTGGCCCTGCACAGACATCCCAACAATCCCACCCTGTGCATCCCTGGAGCAGTGTCCAAACTCTCCTGGAGCTCTGGCCTTCCCTGGGGAGCCTGGGCAGTGCCCAGCAGCCTCTGGGGGAAGAACCTTTCCCTGATATCCCACCTAAACCTCCCTGGCACAGCTCCAGCTGCTCCCTGGGTCCTGTCCCTGTCACACGGAGATCAGTGCTGCCTCTTCACTTCCTGTTGAGAGGAAGTTGATTTAGGCTTTGTTTTTCACAAATTCAAATCCTTCAGCTCATTAATGTCAAGACTTCCATCAAATCAGGCTTTCCATGGTTCCTTAGGTTCCACAAGGAATCAGTGTCAGACCAGGGGTATAACTTGGCATGCTGGGTTCCTGTGTTTTGAGCAGTGATGAGCTGGGAGCTTCATTCACCACACATGTCCAGACCTGCTTATTGTTTTAAGACTTTTTAAAAAACAATTTCTACATTGCCTTCCAGAAACCGATGTGAGGAGTATCGTATACACTGTAAAAAACTGAGTGAGAAGGAAGTGGGTGACTGCCAGCTGGCCCAGCAGACTCTGAAGGAGATACTGAGAAAGGAAGAGGAGATGCAGGAGCGGAAGTTGGAAGAGATTTGTGAGAAGGAGCAGTTGGCTAAGGATGAGAGAGCGGAGCTGAAGGCGCAGGAGGTGGCAGCGCAGATCCAGGAGATGGTGAACGTGCGTGAAGCCCAGCTGGCCGTGCACGCCGCGCGCAGGGAGGAGAAGAAGCAGGAGATCAGAAAGGAGGCTGAGCTGCTGGTAATTTCCATAGTGTTCTGCATTCAGGCTTGTGCAGAAGGCCCTTCTAATGACAGGCTTACGAGACATTTGGACTAATCCATACCTTATTTGTATCTTCACTGATTCTATTAGTACCTGAGCCTGTGCTGTTAAGCTAAGCCTCTTTTCCAGCTCTGAAACTCGGCCCTGTAAAGGGTTTTGTCACTCAGTCTCTCAGAGCTATTGTGGTAAATAGAAACATTTTTAAACTTTTCTCAAATATCTTTGTAGGTTTTTGATTTCTGGTTTCCTGCAGGATAGCAGGAGAGTCCTGTTTCCCAGGTGAAATATTTGTTTTATTTACTTATTTTAAACAAATTAGCAAGCAGCACCTAAGCTCCCTTACCTGTTCCTTCTGCCTGCTGTTGAGCTCACATCACAGGAGGCATTTTGGCTACCTCGGCCCAACTGCTTGGCCACTACCCTGTTCTTTCATCATTGTTTTCCTTCTCTCTTGCTGTAGTTTTGCTGGCTTTAGTGTGGCTTGCTAGTTCAGTATTCTGTGTTGACTTTGAATGATGGGAGGCTATTTAGCTCAGACTCATCTTCATTTTGCAGCTATTTACATGTAGAGGCTGAGTGATCACTCAGGATACTCTGGTAGACACTGGAAGCTGGTACTGGCATCATATATACTCCCCCATATCATAAAAATGAGACAATAATAGATCTAAAGCTCTGAAAATGCTGGCTGTGAAACCCATAGAGTCCTTATTCCAAGCTAGACTAATGTTTTGCTTATTTAAAAACATGTAGAGCAGGATTATTTTCTCGTAACAACTTCTAAGGCACTGCCAAACCTCCCAGGCAAAGAATGCTGCTCCTTTACTGGTTTCAAAACTTTTCAGAAAAGCACTATTAGAATAAAAGACTCTGCATCTTCCCCTGGGGACAGCAGCCTGGTGCTTTGTCAAGGAGATAAATTTCTTGTGAAATGGTTGAGTCTATGAAAAAAACCCTAACCTTTCTTTGAAGGACAGTTTCAGTATGGAAAATGGGATGTAATCCTTTCTCAGCAGAAGAGGAATGTGGCAGATGGCCTCAGTTTTTCATTGCAGACTGGTAGCCCCTAATGACCAGGAGTTTCATCTGGGTGAATGGACAGCTAAGTGTGCATAAAGGTTTCTCCGGGTTGTTGCAATGAAAATAGAATATTTAGGGAAGGTAGACCACATGCATGCAACAGAATATCTCAGAAATGGATGACAAAGCAGAGATGGTAATTTTTGCTTTAGCTATGTTACCTCTATTAGCTTCCTTCCTCCTTTGTCTTACTTTTCCCTTTAAGAATTGTAATTTACTGGAAAGTGATTGACTTTGTGTTATCCAGACTTAGCATCATGAGTTTCTGCCGTAGTACTTTGGTCCTGGTTTGCAGAAGGGTGATTGGTAACCACTTCTTTGTACATTTGTGATGCTGTGTTACCCCAATGAACACACTTTGTTGGATCCCAGCCTTGCTGCTCTCACACAGGTTCACTGATGTCAGAATTCATCCAAAGACATGTGCCAACTTGCACAGCAGACTGCTAACTGTTTCTGCTTTCTTTCCACCTTTGCTGTTCAAAGCTTTTTGGATTATTAATTCTATTCCTCAAATTACATATAAATTGAGTTTCAAAGCTGTTTTACCAGCTTCTGAAAATGAATTTGACAGTTCAGGCAGATACAAAGTCAGCTTTGGTTCTGAAATGCTGCAAAAACCCGTGGGTGCTTTATGTCCAGCATAAAAAGGGATGTTCTTTAGGGAGTGCAGCTTCTGCTTCCATATGGGGAAGATTAGACATGCTGTTTATGACAAACCTGCTGAGGCATTTTAAAAGACTCATTCACATTACAAAAGAGACATTTAATTTAAAAACAGGTTAGCAAAAAACTGTGTGCCTTCGAGACAGCTGAAGCATGATTTCTGAGATAATACAATGCTAATGATGGTCACATACTGCATTATGACTATGTTTCAATACACTTATTCAATTGCAAGATGTCCAGAAATTATGCTTATAAATTACTTTTGAATTTTTTTGGGCTAAATAATCTCGAATATACAAATACCTATTTGATCTCAAATATGCATTTCTGATTTGTTATTGTTTCTTTTTTAAGAACTCAGTTTCACTGTACATTTTTTCAGTATAAAGTGGAATAATAAGCTCTTTCCAATATGAAGTGGGATGATTTGAAATTGTGGAAATCCAGTAAGTGCCCATCAGAAGACAAGGATCCAATCGTTGACTTGGTGCAGCTTTATGACCAGTAGAGATGCACTGCTCTGAACACCCAGCACAGGCACAGGACAGATAATATCTGCAGAAACAGCAGGAACATGTGGCCCTGTTATTTGTCAGTGCTTATGGCTGTGTATGAACTCTTGGATATAGATCAAAAGTGCTGCAGTGATTCTGATTTCCCTAAGGAGATGACTCTGTCTATCTGCCTGAAACATTTGGAAAACACCAGGCACAATTCAGTTTTTGCATTCAAGTGCATGTGATAATTGCAGATAAAAATCCTGAATTCTAATGAATACTAAAACATTCAGGCTTTACCAGGTCTAGTAAAGTGGATGACTCTTAATTCTGTGTTGCCAGCAAGGCTTTGCTCTTCAATGTTGCAATAAACTAACTCTAGCCACCACTTAGTTTGAAGTCATGCAGTGATTTTACAAGCTGGCTACTTTTATCCTTGTAGGAAGAAGAGCTGCACCAGCTTAGGGAAGAAAATGAAGAGCTTAAGAGGAAGAGGCGACATCAGCAAAAGGAACGCAGGGACATATTGCTCAAAGCAGTGCAGGACAAGGAGAGGCATCTTGATGAAGAAAAAAAAGCTCAACTTGCCATAGAGAAGAAGATGTTGGAAAAAGATTTTCAGGACACAGACAAGGAACATGAGGAGATGATAAAAAAAAAAGTAAGGTGTTTAATTGTGGAATTGTGGGGCAATACCTGGTCTAGACTAGTTCTGTGGCCCTGTGAACTGCACAGGCTAACAGAGAACAGACACAAGCCCTTCTCCCTGAAAGAGATAATTCTTTTGTTGAACAGCCTGTTGCCTGTCCTCCTGCCAGTGCTCTGTACCTCTGCAGAAGTCTATTAGCTTTTCAAACCACAGCACTGTAAAGCCTGCTTTGCGACCACCAGCCTGATAAATGAAGTGGAGGCTCTCAGGAAATCCTGGAATTTTGTTCCTCCATGTTGATTTCATTGTGTGTAAATCACCTGAGCTTTATCATCCTTACACTGCATGCGTATAATAGAGGCTGGAAAACTATTTTTTGTTTCATAGATCTGATGTAGTAAGTATTTTTAACTGCAGAAGAAAGGAAATATTTAACTTACTGCAATTAATGAATGCTAAAAAACTTCAAAATATTTAAAAGCTATATATAGATAGATGCAAACGCTCATGTTTTATTCCTTGGAGATGCTATGAATCAATGGTCTGTCATTTCCTGAAGTTAAAACAAGTAGATTGTCCAACTTCAGCGTGCAAATGAGTCTCAGGGTATGTAGGACACAGGAGAGAGGTGTTTAGAAGCTCATGTAGGTGAGGAAAGCTGTATCAACTCAATATTAGATCTTGCTGCAGAATTACAGGAGGTGGTCTGTAGTATACTACAGTACAATATTTAATGCAGGAGTAGCCTGGTCAGCTGTGGAAAATCTATAAAATGGGCGCGTTGTAGGCAGCTGAGCTGCTGTGAGGAAAGGGATCTGTATCTGTCCTGTTGTCTGGCCAGGTAGAGGATTCTTTCCTGTGGCAGATTTTGGAATGGAGCTCTGGGCTCCCAGCCTCCCACACTGGCTGTGAACCACTACTTCTCTTCATGTTTTGAAATGCTTTTGGAACTGATTTACTCAGATCTGCAAATGTCTGTGTGTGTTTCCAGCAAGCGCTGTTGAAGGAGCAACTCAACTACCTGGATCACCTGGCTGAGCAGCTGAGGAGGGAGAAGGAGCAGGAAAAAGAAGACGAGAAGGTCTTCAAGGAAGAGAGGGATCAGATTTGGGCTGACAAGGTTGAGAAAATGAAACAAGAGAGGGAGGCTCGATTTCAGCTGCTGAGAGATTTCATGTACACAATTCAGGCGCAGATAGAGGAGAAGTGTAAGTGTTAAACACACGACTGGGCAGAGGCAGTACAACAACACCCTGCTGCTGGGAGCAGCACCAGCACACACTGTGTGATAGAGTGGACAACAATGTGACCCTTCCTGAACCTGTTCCCAAAATGAAATCCTGCAGGCTTTCCTTATACTAATTCCCCATTGCCATCACCAGAGCAAAGACTGGTAAAGTAAGGATCGCACGGGCAAATGGTCATTATTAGTAATTGTGTTATTATGAAGTCCTGAATGTGAAAACCTTCTAGTTCTGAGTGGATGAAAAACAAACAAGCTGCGAATACACTTGCTGTTGTTTGTGTGGCAACAAAACTCAAGCTTACTATTTAGGCTACTTAGCCCAAGTGCAATCTCACTGTCCCTTCAAGATCAGCAGAGCTGTTACCTTCTAAAAGGATTTTTGGTTTTGTTTTCCAGTGCAGAAAAAAGAGGAGAGGAAAATAGAGATTGCTGAAGAGAAGAAGGCAATGGCGGAAGCAGTTAGATTATTCGAACAGGAAGAAGAATTAAAACGTACAAGGTATTTTTCTTCCATGTCATGGATTCATTTCTTTGCAGATCAGTCTTCTAAACTTGTGAGTGAGCTGTTTCTTTATTTCTGATGACTCTAAAACACTGGGTGGACTTCCTTCTATTTAGAGAGGCTTTCCCACCACACACCTTATCAGTTCCAAACTGCCCAATAGCAGACTTGTGATACTGCAGCTGGTATTGTCAGAAAATAGTGGTACATATCCTTTGTGTGTTGGTCCTTTTGGATCATCATGTGACTTACATCAATCATATTTCCTAAACACATCCCCTCATCCTCTGAGCTGTTGTTACCAGTAGCAGAAGTCTGGGGAGGAGGGTTAATGAGAGGTTTGTTTGCTCCTGCCCTAGAAGAACAAGTGTGTCCGGGCTTATTGCTAAACTCCACCCACAGTCATCCCTTGAACAATCCTACGTCAGCCACCAAAACACCTGGCTGCAGCATGTAACCCAGCTGCACGGGGCTCTCCGTGTCTCTGGACGAGCAGATCCTCACACGCAGTAGCTGGAATGTTCCTCTGGGTGTCATGCAAAACCTTGGGCAAAGGGCCTTACCTCACTTACTCCCCTTTTGTACTCCTGCCGTTTCTCCACTCTTGTCCGTGGGATACAAATAGCTCCTTCCCCAGCCAGTATCGTTGTGTTCTCTGAGGGTTTTATTGGGAACAACCTCCTGGCTATGACAGAAATGTCACTCTTGTGAAGGAAATACGCTGGGCTCCAGCTGGGATATGCTCCACTTAGCAGAGATGGCACTCAGCAGTGTCAGGAAAGGTTTGTGGCTCAGCTCTGTTGAGTTAGTGCACAAGTCCTGACTACTCTGTTGGCATTCCAGTGTCTGTGGACTCCTGAACATGTAAGACTTCCTCTGCTTCTCCAGAGGGTAGTGAAAGCAGTACACAAGTCCTGAGGTGGAATGGAGGATGGATTTCTTCTGACAGCCACTTCCAGGAATATCAGTGCAGCAGGGAGTTGTTCTTCTCAGAAGGAGGGTGAGGATGGATGTCAGCAGCATCACTGAGCCCGAGCCAGGGACAGACAGACCCAGCACCCTCATCCTCTATCCCCTCACCATGGCTGTGAGGAGCAGGGAATGCACACTGACTACAGGGAGCTGTTCTTTCCCTCTTTCTGGTCAAACACCAGTTTTAGTCTGCTTTGTAGGATACAACAGAATGCAGTTAATTCTCTGAGGAACATAAGGTTAGCATGTAGCATTTAACAGTGGCAGTTATTCTTAACTGCTAAAAGGAGTTTTGAATGGTTCTTTAGTCTAAGCTCGAATGCTAATAATAATAATAATAATAATAATGATAATAATAAAAGTTTATCTTTTTTACCCGCACTGCTTATATAACGTATTCATTTGACATTTCCAGAAAAATGCAGAAGGCCAAAGAATACAGAGACCAGCTTGCAACTCAAATTGCCTACCAACAACGTCTCCAAAAAGCTGAGGAAGAGGAGAGGGAGAAAGAGCATGAATTAAATACAGAGAGAGAGTACCAAGAAAGGGTACAGTTCTTTCTGTCAATGCCCAAAGAGTCCATAGGAAAGCCCCCCATGACAAAAAAAGCACTAATGCATGACTCTTAAGGGCATCACTCACTGTGATATTTTAGCTCGGTCAGTTGCCTTTAAAAACATTTTCTTAGGATGCTTACACTTGACTTGAGTTGGAAGAACTCCTTCCATTGTGACATTCAAACCTTTAATTCAAGATTACAAGAAACATAGTATTTTAAAGCTTATTTTTGCCCCATGGATTTCTTTTTTTTTTACAAATCTGATAGAATCCAAAGTGCTTGACATTTTAATTCAAGAATACTGTCTGCCATCTACAATATAATACTGTATTATTATGACATGAATAATGCACATGCATTCTTTTAAATCTGCACAAAGAAAACTTGTAGAAATCTTACAGCAAGTCTTTATTAAAATGCCTTTCAAACTGGAAATGTTTGCAAAATTATTTTCTTTGTATTTAGATACCAGGTATAAAACTGAATGTATTTTACCATGGGGTGAACATTAAAAAGCTGATATTCTTTTGCATAGATTCTGGTAGCTGTTGAATGGTCTGTGGAATACTGTGAGCCCTCTACTTGGGCAGAATTAAGCATGCAGGGCTGAAGTTAGAGGTGTCTTGTGGAAAGGTTTATTCTCTATAATTTTCATGGCACCTCTGCCTCTCTGGGCTTCCTTGGATCACCACACTGAACACATGGACTGGGGGGCTGGAGCAGCACCACCACTTTAACACAACAACACAGCAGCTGGCTGGATGTCCCCAGGAGGGTGTTGGTGGTTTTGGCAGTGGGAGCAGGGACACCTCGTTGTCCTCTCCACTCCCATGCCAGTGGCCAGCTTGCCCCAAGTGCAGGAGGAGCAGTGGGTGACACAAGGAGCATGGGTGGGAGTGACCCAGCTGCTCCCCATGGTGCTGCCCTTGACCAGCTCCTTGTTTCATATTTCATTAGCTTTTCTTCTCTCCTGTTCAGAGGAGAGAAGTGAAGAATCCATTCTTGCTCACAGACTTCGTGGCGTTTGGAAATGTTTTATGTTCTTTTTTCCATTTTTCCGTATGATTCTTTGCTGCTGCTTGTCTGTAGCTGTTTCTCTCTCTGTCAGCTTTTCAGCTTCTGCCAGTTCCTGCTTTTTCACCCTTTTCTTCCAAAATTTCCATATTTCACTAACCACTTGCTCTGCCATTTTTATCCTCCCACCTTCCTTTTCAGCATGTGGCTCTCTGTGGGCAAACCAGGTTGTGTTTTTGTTATGAATGAATGCACAGAGGAGCTGATAAATAGCTGGGAGCAGAGCTCAGGAGCCCCAGATCCCAGACATCTTGGAACTCTGAAAAGTTGTGTCCCCTCGGTTTAAAGCAGACACCAGGGTGACAAATGCTTTTTTGTCCCCTGTGGAGAAAAAGGCCAGGTGGAGATGTATCAGTGGTCTTTCAGCAACCCTGCTAATTCTGGGTGTAAACGGTGGAAGAACCTGGCCCTGCTGAGGGGAAAAGGAGAGCAGTAGGATTTTATTGTTGCTTACAGACAAAACTTCCTGAGCCACCTGATGGGAGAGAGTCAAGCCCACTGGAACTGTTTCCATCCTGACAGGGAACCAGACAGACCAGAGCAGTGCCTCTCATGGCTTGTTCCTTGGATTGCTTGGATCCAAACAGATCTGCTGAGGGAGGAAGCTTCCAAGAAGGTGAAGCATCAGGCAGAGAGATGTAGGTTGGTAGCCAGGATGTTGAGCCCTTAAACAGTGCTTTCCAGCAACCATCTCCAAAAGTACACAGAGGACATCAGAGCTGCTCCTGTTCTGCAGGTGAGAAAGGCCATCCCAGATAGAGGAAATAATTTAATCAGTGCAGAGAGCTGAGGTAGTCATAGGTCTGTGCTCTCCCCACCGAGTCAAATTGGCAGAATGATTAAGAGATTAATTTCCTGGTCTGCCGCAGACTCCTGGAGTAGCCCATGCAAGCAATGTAGATTTTCCTTTACTATTGTGACCTCTCTTTGAAAAATGAAGATAATAGCACATTCAGAATTCCAGGATTAATTAAGGCATGTTATTAAAGGCTGTGACATTTGTTGGGTACACCCAATATGAGAGATAAAAAAAACACCACATTGGTGAGCTTTGTGAATTCAAGTCATCCAGAACCATAATAAATCTTCTTTTTTTAATAAAATAATAACTCAGAAGAGGTGGTCAGAGCCATCAAATATTTATAGAGAGTCTGAGCTCCTGCTCCTGGAGGCAAATTTCCTCTGCAACGAACATGAGGTCTGCACAAGATTAAAAGACTGGACTGGAAGAAGTTTGCCTTCAGCAGGAGAGAATTCCCATGGGATAACGGCAACTAAACTCTTCTGAGGGAAAGCTTTTGGTGGATGAAGGTGTTGCTGGGGCTGAACCCTTTGCTGCCAGGTGCTGTGTGGGATTTTCAGGTTGGTCCAGAAGAACTGGTGAGGCTGGGTGGGCCAGAGCCTCCTTGAGAGGCACCTTCTTGCTGCCCCTAACAGACGAGCAGTGCAGCAAAAACGATTTTCTCTGTCAAGACTGAAGGGTTTCCTTAATCCTGCTGGCTTTCATCTTCTTCCAGCTCCTTGGATCTCCTGGCAGTAAATTTGGGCAAACAGGGCAGCAGGCAGAACGTGCTTCAAAGCATGGTGGTGCCTTTGCCTGCCTGGGGCCAGCGCTCACGTTACATTTCTGATTTACAGGTCACCAGGCAGGAACAAGCCAAACGCTTCTGGAATTGTGGCTTGCAGTGCCGGGAACCTCCGGAGTGTTAGCTGCTGCTCCTGAAATCCTGTGGCATTTCCTGCCCCAGTGAGCAATCCTGCAGGCAAACCAGCTATTAAACCCCGAGTGCAGGGACACCACTGAGAGAAAAGCAGCCTTGAGCTTGCCCTGCACCAGGGCTCTGAGCCACGCAGAGACAGAACCACTGGATTTTGAAACCTGGCAGTTACAGCCTCACTTAGACAGAGCTTTGCAAAATATTCTTCCCTGTATTTTTAAATTAAATTTGCTGTGGTGACAGAGGAAGAGCAGGGGTGTGGAGCGTGTGGGTGACTTGGCTGTGGCAGGGCTGGGAATGCCAGTCCCTGATCACATCATCCCAGACTCACTCCAGGGTTTGAATCCTTAACAACTCCCAAGGCTTTAAGACTTTTCTACATGCACCCATCTGCCTCCCAGGGCTCTTATACTGACCACAGGGCTTTCCACGGTGATGTTTTTGGCCACACAAAAGATGATGATCTCTGGAGTGGTTCCCACACCCTGTGGCATGGTGCTGGCTTGGTCCCTGCTCCCTGGGGCTGGGCTGCAGGGCTTTGGACAGAATCAGTTCTATTTGCAGGAATGTTAATTATTCATTGCTTTATCACCTGGAATAATTTGTCATTGCTTTAACCCAGGTAGGAACCCTTGCTGCAGAAACAGCCAGTGCCACCATGCCCAGGGTACAGTGACTGCCAGACCCCAGGACTGTGCCCAGATGTAGCACGTGGTGACTTCTGTGTAGCGTGGGAGGAGTGAAATCCAGATTTGAGATCTTTGTGACATCTCTGCATACAAAAATTCAGGACCTGGGCTTGTACTTAGCAACAGCCAGCTCTGTTCTGATGACATTTAGAGCTGTCAGAATTGATGCTCCTCACTGGCCTGTGCCATCACCTGTCCATCCATCCATCTGTTCCTGGGCTCTCCATGTGTCATTACAACACAGGGACAAGGCCAGGACCTTAAAGGGAACTCCAACCCATCCTGTACTTGTAAATAATCCACTGGCTGGGCTTAAAGGGGTCAAAAAAACCTGGTATTTAGTTGATTTTTACCTTATGGTGCCTTCCATGTGCATGCAAGAGGGGATACCATAAAGTCCTATTTAAGAGCCTGTGCTTGTAAGATTTGATTGACACTAGTTTTGATTCCCAAATGGAAAGAAGCTTTTGTCTCCTGGAGGAGACAATTTCCAGCAACTCAGCAGTGAGGATATACTTCAGGGTTCTGTATGTGTTTTGGGGTTTTTAATTTCTGAGTTTAAATAAAGTTTTAGATTAATGAAGAATCACGTGTGACACCAGCTGTATTTCATGGGAATGGCTGTGCTTTGCCTCTGGCTGTCACTGCTACCCCAGCTCCACTGAAAGCTTTGCTTCTAATTGCACCAGTGCTCCACATTTTGCTTCTGCAGTTGATTTAATGAAATGAGAGGAGCAAGTTTTGTTTGCCTGACAAAGCTCTCTTGGAGGCTTTGCAGGGATTACGCTGTCAAATTCTCCCAGGGTAATTTCTAGACATGGTGCAGTTTTTTTCTCCCCTTCTTTCCTCCTTCCCAGATTCTCCCCAGAGCCACCTGCAATTTTTTTTTTTTTTTTTTTGTTTTTTTTTTTTTGATTCATCAAGGATATTAGAACTGGAAAAAGAGGTATCTGCAACGCTGGCTGTCCTTTCACCAATTCAGCATTGCTCCCTGCCAGGCTCTGGGGTCGAAGAGGGAAAATATGACAGAGGGGAGAGTTTTACCTCGCAGGGGACAAGAAGCAGAGTGTGAGATGCCACCAGTGATCACTTTGAGGACAGGCTGTGGGTGCCCTGTGAGTGCCACAGCCTGAAACCACGGGAGGAGGGATCCCAGAGACAGAGTAAACAACTGTGACAGAGAACAGGATCCGCTGAGCGCGGTTTCTGCCTGCTCAGTTAATATGCAAAATACCTTGGATGATAAAGAATAGCAGTAGTGGTTAATTAGGAATACTTTGCATTTCATTCTCCTTCTCAGGCTCTAAAAGTGCCGTATAAGCATGAATTGCAGAACAGGGTGCTCCCGTGGGATGGAGGGAAGCAGCATGGCCACAGATCGACAGGCTGGGATCAGTTTTTGGCTGTTGCTGTGGAAGTTGCAATTCCTGCCACCGGTGTAGGAGTGACACACAAGCAGCGCCCAGGAACAGTGGTGCTGGTGGGACCCCAAACCCACCTGCAGGCAGAAGACAGAGAAAAACCTACCCCTATCACATTTCTTGAGTGGATTTCCAGCGGGCAATGTTCTTATCCCGGGGAACAGGTGCGTCCTGGCAAAGGACACCCCAGTAATGCCATCCCTCACTCCCCAAAATGTGGGTGATCCCCAGAGGCTTGTGGGGCACGGAAGACCCGAAAACCACCAAGGGGCACCTGCCTGGGGCTTAATTACTCTTCTCCTGTGAGAAAGGAAGATGGATAAAAGGCACAAAAAAAATCTCAAACGCAGCACCAACCTGCGCTGCCGGGGGGACCCAGCCCGGAGCTGGGCGGGATGCTGAGGACTGCGGGGGAAGCGCCTGGGAAATAAAAATATTTATTCAAAAGAGCTTTTCTCTTTTAGAAATAGCAATAACAATAAAAGCCGAGCGGAAGGGAAGCGAAGAGAGCCGAGCCTCCCCATACCTGAGCGGGGCGCGGCGGAGGCGGAGCGGCGCTGCCTCCTCCTCCTCCTCCTTCTCCTCCTCCTCCTGCCGCCGCCGCTCCCTTCGCTTCCCGTGCCCGCGCCGGCCGCGGCGGGTGTAAAGGTCGGCGTGCCGGCGTGTCGGTCGGAGTGTCCGAGTGTCCGTGCAGCGGTCAGTCCGGCCGGCCGCCGCCCACATGCCCCACGCCTAGCGCCGCCCGCCCCGGCCATGTCCGCCACGCAGCTCTACACCAAGGTGAGCGGGGAGGGGGCGCGGGGGGCTCCGCGGGTGCCTCTCCGTGTCCCGTCTGGCCTTCTGAGGGGGCTGCTTCCCCCAGTCCGGGGTCCTGAAGGGGCCCCGCAACTTTACCGCACCCGCCCCGGCGGCCGCAGGTGCGCGGGATGCGGAGGGGACATCGCCGGCGTCCCTCCGAGGGTCCCAGTCCCTTCCCGATCCCTTCCCGATCCCTTCCCGATCCCTTCCCGGTCCCTCCCGGTCCCCCGGCGTTTCACCCACCCGCGTTCTCCGCGCTGGAGGGTGAACTTCGCCCGTGGCCTCGCCCTCCGTGCGCTCCGTCA
Source organism: Oenanthe melanoleuca (assembly GCF_029582105.1). NCBI lineage: Eukaryota > Metazoa > Chordata > Aves > Passeriformes > Muscicapidae > Oenanthe > Oenanthe melanoleuca. The sequence continues at coordinate 75,792,001 of NC_079362.1, read as the reverse complement.
CCTGCGCTGCTAAAACACTCCCAGCCTCCCCAGATCCCCCAGATTCTTCCCTCCTGTATTCCTAAACCTCGGGGGTGGAAGGGGAGGACGATGCCGTCCCTTAGAATCACAGAATCGCAGAGCGAGCGCCGCAACTCGCCGAAACGCTCCCGAGGTGTCCGGTTTCCAGAGTCCCTTTTGTTCCACAACTCCTGGATGCGATCCCTTGGCAGGGGTGCGATGGGACGCACCCTCTTCCTCATGGCAACCGGGGAAGGTGGCATGGCTGGTGGCCTGGCTGGGCACTGCGCCCCGGCGGGCCCGGGGCTTCCCAGAGGGGAGGTTTGCTCTTAAAAAGCGATCGTGATGGCAATTGGAGGCTCAGGTGCCGTTTTTTAAGCAAAGCCCGAGGTTTGGACTAGAAAATCACTGTTTCCACTCTGGTTTAATTTTTTTTTTTTTTTTGTTATTTTGTGGCTTTGGGATATTTGGGTATTCCCAACCCTCGGCCAGCCCAGGCTGTTGATGCTTCCCACACAGTTCGGGGCTTTCCGCTCCTCTTCCCAGGGAGAGGCTTGTGTCCGGAGAGATCTTTGCCGATTGACCTGTCCCGATGAAAGGGGCTGCTGGCAGGCAGTGCGAGATCCGCCTGGAGCCCTCTCCTGGGTGCGGGAAGCCCTCTCCGAAATGGGGGGAGCCCTCTCCGGGGTGCGGGAAGCCCTCTCCGGGTTTCGGGGAGCTCTCTCCAGTGTGGGGGAGCTCTCTGCGGGCTGCGGGGAGCCCTCTCGCTGTGCCCGCAGCCCCGCGGGGCTGCCCCGGGGTGCTGCTGGCAGCCGCGGCACGGGCGATGTGCTCGGTCAGTAACGCGGGGCAGGAGGAGCGCTGGGCTGCAGAAAAGGTTTTACTGTGTGCGAGAGGGTCAGCATCATCTGTTGTCATAATGAGGATTTTAGTGGTTTGGATTCTTCCTGTGACCGTGGTCAGCTCGCGGAGGTGCTGCCAGATTGGCACCAGGAATCACTTTCTGTCCCCCGGGCTTAACTTTGCTGCAGATTTCTGCTTCTGTAACTCGTTTTGCCAACGTGTTTTTTTTTTATTTTTATGTAATGTCGGGGGTTGCCGCGTTTCTTTTTCTCTGGCTGCCGCTATCAAAGGGATGCAGGACGAACGGTGGGTCTGGCGGCCCCTCCTCCGAACCCGTGGGGATTGCAGAGCCCCGCAGGGCTGAGCTGGGCTGTCTGTGAGCAGGGTGACCTCCATCCTTCTCGGGAGCACTTTAAAAGCAAAGTTTGGAGAGTCTTTCTCCCTTGGAAAATCCGGAGAGGAGCAGAAGTAAAGCTGTGGCTAAACGGCTCTGACGTGCCGACCACAGCTTCTCTCAGGATGAGTGCATGGATGTGATGGCAAGCATCCCTGGGGAGGAGGGAGGCTGGCTCCCAGAGCTGTGCTCTCCCTTTGGATGGGCTGATTAAATCAACCTGGTTAACTGATTTTTAACTTGATGAGCAGGTTATCTTTTTTATGCTGCCTTGGTTTATATTCCTGCTGATCTGTGGAACAGGTGTAAGCAGCTCCTGGGGCCTTGCTTGGGATCCTGTTGCTGTATAGGGACTTTCTGATAAGGAAGTGGTGGGGATTTGGTGGCAGCCTGTGTGTGTTGTTAACTTTAGACTTATTTTTAATAACAACAGAGTTTCTCCCTGAAACTCTCCACGAGAGCAGGTGTTTCAGCACTGGCCCTTCTGCTGTTGCCTGCCAGTTTTGCAGGAAGATTCGAGGGGTGCAGCTGGTTTTTTAGGTGGTGGAGCCCACATGGGTCATGTGTGCAGCTGAGTCATGGTGAAATTTAGGACTGTCCTGCTGGGCTGTCTGCTGCATGGGGCCTCTGTGCCAGCTCTGGCCTTTGAAGCAGCTGGAAAAATATTTCCTGTGACTTTGAGAGTGCAAGAAAAAAGATCAAAGAAGGCTTAAAACCCACAACAAACCCCAGAGCCTGGAGGTGCTGAGGGATGCTGGTGGTCCCCGCGGTGAAGGGGATGTGCTGGTCTCTGGTGCTGAGGAAGGTCCTGCACATCAGCTCTGTGCAGGAGGTGAGTGCCCAGGTGCAGGGGATCTCCTGGATCTCTGCTGGGATGTTTTTGTGGGGAGCAGAGGAGGGGGAGGCAGATGATCAAGAGTCAATACAGCTGTCCTGCTGACAGCCTATTGATCCCACGTGTGCTGTTGCATTAGCACAGCCACAATTGCACCTTCCTCTGAGTCATTCCTCCTCCAGCTGGAACCAGGAAGAGAGGAACTGCTGAGGAGCCACTTTTGAGCATCCAGGTGGGAATTCTCAGGTCTCCTTCCTGCTGAACTGCAGTGGGAGCTGGTATGTGTTGTGTGGAGTGCCCTCAACTTCCATCTGGTTTTCTGGGACCTTGTGAGGACATGCAGTAGTTTTCTTGGTGTACAGATTCCTCAGCATGCTGATGAATTTGGTGTGTTAGGTTGGCCTGGGGAGCACTTAGGCAGGAGAAGAGCCCATCCTGGGGACACCAGCAGCTGTGAGCTTCTGCTGGAGATTTCTCCATGGGATGCCTCTCCTTGCCCCTTCAAGATCAGGGCTGACTGGTGTTTAATAGCCCCATCAAGCAGGATAATTAATAAGTCTGCCTAACTATGAGCATGAGAGTAGCTCCAAAACTGCCTCAACCCTCAAGCATGCAGGACTCACAGTTATGGAGAGAACATTCTCCCTTCTCACTCCTTCTGCTTTACCTGGGGACTCTGGGATTGTCTGGCTGTGGATTTTATTTTATGATAAAATCAAACAGGGGTTTAGTGCATGTCCCAGCAGAAAAGGAGCTGTGTGGTAGAGGATGTGGACCTGGTTCTGGAGCTGCTGGCACCAGCCTGTGCAAGAGGAATGGGGCAGGTAGTGGTGCCAAGGATTCCAGCCTGCAAAAACCTGCTCCAGATGGAGAACTAGCAGAACTTTGCCTACTCTGTGACTGCCCAGGAAGCTTCTTCCTGAGGCTGCTTGTGCTGGCCCTGCTCCTGCCACGTCCACCTGCAGCACTGCCCAGGCTTGTGGGCTGCTGCTGGGGGGGGAGTTTGCCAAATCCTCTTCACCTGCAGCAGGAGCAAAGGCAGCTCAGGAGCCCATGAGCCTGAGCAGTGCCAGCCTGATCCTGCCCTGGGAAATTGGGATGCTCTGTGCTGGGCTGGGATGGATGAGGATGAGGGCATCCCCCTCAGAAGGAGCCATCACCAGCAGAGGGGTCGATTTGCATCACTGATCCAGAAATTAGAGTTGTTTGTATGGCTGACCTTTGTTGTGGTGTAAGGTGAAGCTCTTGGTAGGACAAAAACAACTGTAATTGCTCTGGCTTCTGATGTTCTGCTCTCTTAAATGTGGTTCTTAAAATATGTTAATTGTCTTTGTAAGTATAGCCTCTGAACCTCATGCAAAATAGTGCTTCTGCCAGGCTAGGGAATAAGCTGTGTCTTTCTGCTCCTGGGCTGTTGTGCAGCTCAAGATATGCTCTTCAGGAGGTTTTCAACTCTGGGTAAATAAGAAACCAGGGTATTTATTTTTAATATTATTTTCTTTCCCCTCTCATTGTGTGAAGTGGCTGCTGTTTGCCAAGTATTTTCTTACACTATGGAAATTGATGCATTTAAAAAATCCTCTTCTAATGGCTGGTGTTGGGTATAGAAAACACTCTGGTTTTTGCTTAAAGTTGTGTTTAATGAAATAGCTGGAATGAATTGCTGGTTTCTGACCCTGGGGAGAAACTTTTCAAAAGTGCATGAATGCTGCCAGTGTGATCACACTCTGATTGAGTCAATGAATTGGCATAAACCTTCTGGCATAAAACCTCCTGAAAATAATTTATCCTGCAAGGCTCGGGTAGGATTCATCCTTAGCATGTGCCTGTGTGCTGGTTTGGGGCTGAGGAGCAGCTGGGGAGGAGAAAGAAGATTTTCTGTGGATTGTGTGGGACGAATTTGTGGGGATAAGTGTTGGGGACAGGGAATGTTTGGGGTTCAATCCCAGGACATCCACGGGATGCTGCAGAGCTCCTCAACTCCTGCTGCTGCCATTGCAGCTCCTCTTTGGAGAAGCAGGTTATAGCTGAAGGGTTTTGTCTTTCTTTCTTCTTTCTTTTAGATGATGAGAACATGCCTGGGTCACACCAGGAAGGGCAGGGACAGCTTGGAGGCCACGTTGGGATTTTATTTAAGGATGGGGCTGAAGGAGCCGGGTCCTTCAGCATCCCTGGGCTCCTCCTGATTCTCCCTCATTATGAGCTGCAGTGGCAGAGAGAAAAATCATTGAAATGTAAACGGTGGTTGCTCCAGCCAGCTCTCTGCAGCCTGGGACCGTGCCAAGGGCATGGCCAGCCCCTCGGCTTCCCCATGGCACAGGAGGGAACGGCAGAGCCAAGCCTGGGGCTTGGATATCCTTCAGGTCTGGGCCTGAGCACATCCCAGGGAGCTGGGAGATGGAGGAGAGGGGGGCATTTCCCTGCCTCGGTGGGCAGGGTGTGCCTGGAGCTCACCCCACGCTGCTCCAGGGGCTGCAAACCCCCGTTTCCTTCTCTGTTTGTGCAACTTGTCATCTCAGTCGTGCGTTGAACAGCCCCTGTTCAATGTTCAGGAGAGGGCCAAGGGGCAGGGAGCTCAGGGAATGGCTCCTGCAGGGTTCATCAGCTGGATGCCCTCTTGCTGGCCGGCATTAATCACCCGACTCTGCTAAAAAAAAAACTATTTTTGAGAATCTCTGCCCTGATTCTGCTCCAAGGGTGAGGAGCTGTGGTGTGGAAATCCCAGGTCAGCTGCAGGGTGAAGGACAGGAGCAGCAGTGGGCCTGAGATGGTGCTGTGCTGGTTCTTATGGGATTGGGGGGATGAGTCCTTCCTGCCCTTTCCTGCCCTGAGGAAGGAGTTTATCTGAGGTTACTTGTTAGGCCGCCTGGCTGCTGTTGAGGAATGTATTTACAGGGGAGGATTTTTGCTTTGTTGTTCTTTCTTGCTGCCAATTACCAGGCACAGAAAATAATGACCCTGAATGTGAACTCATGCATCTCTGCTGGTGACCAAGAAAGAAGGCTGTGTATGTTTGTGACTGTATTTTTATACATGCATGTTTAAACTTCTCGGTTTTCAGTTCTAGATGTGTTGGACTTTTAATTTCCACACAATTTATTGTCCAAAACAGGAGTACTGTACCCTTACTGTGATAGCTGTCCTTCAGGGAATCCACAGGAGCAGCCCCACTTGAACATGAAGGTGGACTTTGGCCCTTCCTCATTAGCCATGGGTGTAATAAATATGAGGTAATGCAGGTGAAACTCTGAGCTGGTGTTTTTGTGTGGTGCTATTGCCTGAACTTTGACCCTTCCTGCACACACAGAGGTGTTTGGTGTGGTTAAAGGAACATCACAGGGAGCTACAATCCAGGTCAGGAAAATGACTGCTGTTATTGCAGCAGAACCTCAAGCTGTGGCAGCTTGAAAGGTTTGCAGAACACTTTAGGGAAGGATTTGCTGCTTATCAGAACTGAAAAAGGTTCCCTGCAAGCTTTCTGTGTCTCGAGCTGTCTGTAAAGCAGTTGCCCTTGTGCACCTCTGGCTGCTCTAAGACAAGTCTTGTGGGGTTGGGCTGGGTTTTGGCTCAGCCTGAGCCTTCAAATATGAGCAGGGACCTGTCCAGAGATGCTGGGGAGGCTTGGTGGGTGATGGGCTGCACATGGCTTTCCTCACCTGAACACTCTTTACTGTGTTGTCTGGATCATGGTAAACTCATCAGTTGTACTAATGAAGCTTTTGAGGGTTTGGTATTTCTGCTCTTTGCCTTCCCTGTGGTATCCAGAGGGTTTGGAGAAGAGCATCCCTACGGGGGAGAGCCTGCAGCCTGGAAATGTGACTCTTTCTCCAGCTGTGCTCTCCTCTTGTCCTGGGTTTGTCTGTGTCTGAGGTCTCCTCCAGCTGAATGAAACGAGTTAATTACTGGAACGAGTTAAACACGTCCCAGTATGGACAATGGGAGTACAAGAGCTGTAAACAGCACAGGTCTATAAACCCTCAGAGTGAGCAGTGTAAGCCCTTAACTGCAGGTGCTGACTCCTGGGATGGGATGGGACGGGATGGGATGGATGGTGGTGCAGCTCCTCCAGCACTGCGTGCTCCTGACCTGCTGTGCCACCATCCTTTCCCTTTTTTAACCAAACCCCACCTGATTTTGCCTTTTTAGGTTTCATTATTACCTTTCCTCTCCCTTAGCAGTTTTCTGTGGCACTGGTTTCAGTCCCTGTGTTTGTCCCCAGGAAGGCAGGGGTGCTGGCAGTCCCAGCAGACCAGCAGCAGTGCTGTGTAACCCCTCTGGCTGCCCTCCCCAGCTCTGTTTGGTGCAGGCCAGGTTGTAGGATTGTGCTGTTCATGTCCCCCTTAGCATTCAGCCCTCACCTCCCTCTCTTTGTGTTCCCACTCTGGGGTGGCTTTGCATTCTCGGGGTGCTCCAGGTGTTTGGTGCTTCCCTGGATCCCCAGTGGGGGCTGTGTGCTGTGTCATGGAATCCCAGGATGGTTTGGGTCAGAAGGGATTTCAGGGATCAGGGACACCAGCCCAGGCTGCTCCAAGCCCTGCCAGCCTGGCCCTGGACACTGCCAGGGACGAGGCACCCTACACCTCTGGGACACCTGCCTCCATCCTGACTTCTGGATATTCTCTTAGCTCTCACCACAAGCCTCTGTTCACCACGTGCTTCCAGCTCAGCTGCTCCTGGGGAACATCCTTCCCACACTTGGGGCTGAGCACCCTTTGAGGCCAGGACCAGCTCCCACCCCAGGGGCAGCCCACCCGGGCGGGGTTTCCCTTTTGGTGGCTCCTCTCCTCGCTCACACCCAGCTGATGCAAACCTTCCCCCCTCCGTGAGTCACTGCCAGGAGCTGGGAGGATGTGCTAACCACCACCTGCAGCTGCTGCTGGTGAATCACAGCCCCTACTTATCACAATAGCACCTTACACCTCAGGGATGTGGCCCAGCGAGTCACCAAAGGGGAAAAAAGACCCTTTGTGTGTTTAAAGATGGGTTTTTAAAAATCATGGGAATGTCCTGTTCCTTCTGGAACCACCACGGGGATGGTTTCAGGTGTCACAGGCAAACCTCCAGCTGCCAAATCAAGTTGGGTGTGGGCAAGCACCTGGGGCTGCTGACGTGTGTATCAGCAAAAGAGCATTGAAAAGGGCTTTAAGACAAATAGAAATAAAAAAATCTGATCCCTGTGCCTTGTGAGTCCTTGGTGCTACACCCCAGGCGAGCATGGCTGGTGTAAGCATAAGGATGCCAAGATGCTGAGGTGATAGAAGGTGTAATTTTCCATCTAATTAAGCTGAGTAACTCCTTGTGGATTTATGCTGCTCAATCACTCTGGGAAGCTGGGTGCTGTGGGCATTGCTGCTCCGTGCACAGAGGGTGCCCTGGGCACGGGGTGGGGCTCGTTCAGGGACACCCAGCCTGCTGGTGGGGTGGGCATGGGGGGCTGGAGTGGCTTTCACATGGCAGCACTGGGCTGCTGAGGGCTTGGTGCCACGTCTGGTAGCA